>NW_026946373.1:0-162978 GCF_033847375.1 Trichoderma aggressivum f. europaeum
ATAATTAGTATAAACCTTAATTTTATATATACTTCTAAAGTAATAATATCTTTAGTATTTAAACGCAGTAATAATAGCTATAAATTCTTTATTATAAATAGGGTATTATAAAGCTAGTTTATATAGTTTCTTAAAGAAGAATATAATAGGTTTTAGTTTACTATTCTTATTTAGCTAACTAATTTATTTACTAATAGTATAATCTAAGGTATTTATTTTAATTATAATTAGTTTATTAAAATTAAATATAGTAAGCACTAGTTCTAAAGTTATAGTATCTTTAAGCTACTTAAAGGTAGTATTAATATTAGGGCTTTATAGAAATTTTTAATTCTTTTTAGTAAGATCTATTAATAGCGCGGTAATCTTAGTAAAGTTTTTTATAAACTATTAGTAGTAATTAATAAGTCTTAGAAAGCTTTATACTTCTTTAATATTATTTAAGGGTTTTTAATTTTTAATAGCTTTAATTTTCTTAGGGTTTATTTAAATTTCTCTAAGGGTAATAATATATTTAAGGAATTCTACTTTTTATATATAAAATTAATATTTCTTAGGGTTAATTAATAAATTAATATCTTAAAAGGTCTATAATACTTAATAAATATATTTTTAGTATTTTTTAAGGGTTTTTAAAAAAATAAGGATATTATTAATATATATAATAATAAAGTTATTTAAGTATATTTTTAGTATATAATTAATTTATTTCTAAAATAATACAGGGGTATTAATAAGTCCTTATAGTATAACTAAGTATTTATAAAAACTATATTATATTTAAAAAGCAGTCTTTTATTTATCTCCTGCCTTTATATAAGTAAGTTTATATACTTTAGTTAAGTTAAGTATAATAAAATAGTTTATTTTAGTAAAATATTTTTTAATTTTATTAATTAATAATAATAAGGTTTTATTTTTAATAATAATATTATTAAGCTAGTAATAGTTAATAATTAGTTAAAGTTTTTTATTTTTTTTTAGTATAAAGATAATAAAGTATTTAGTAAGTAAATTAAAAACGTAAATATATCCCTTCTAAAGTTATTCTTTAATCTATTCTTTAAGTATTTTAAGCTTAAATTTACTAAGATTATAGATCTTATAGAACTTTAAGGTAGTCCCTTTTTTTAGTATAATCTTATAATCCTATTCTAAATATATTAGTAGCCTTATTTCTAGGGTTTTTTAATATAATTTTTTATATTTATAATATTACTATAAGACTTTTATTATATATTATTCCTTAAGATTAAGGTTAACTTTTTCCTTAGTTTTTAAAAAAGCTTAATTAAGATTTTAGAGTTTTATTTATATTAAAGTAATTATTTTATAAATTTTTTATTATTTTACTTTATTTTATTTATTTTAGTATTATTATAGTATTTCTTAAGGGGTCTTAAATCTAACTTTTTTTATTTTAGATTTTCTATTTTCTAATTTAAAAAGCTTTAGGTTTTTTAATAATATATTACCCTTTTATTACTTTTCCTAAAATAATTATAATTTAAGTTCTAGTATCCTTAGTAAACTAAAATTATTTACTTAACTTACTTAGCCTATTTCTTAATTAACCTAAGGGTTACTCTCCCTTAGCTATATATATCTTAATAAGGCTTTAAATCTTAGAATATTTAGTATATTAAAATTAAGTTTTTTTATTTTACTTTAGATTTTAATATTAAGGAAAAATGTTTTAGTATTAATAATCTCTTTATTATATTTAAACTTTTAATTATTTATAATAAATATATTATAGCTTTTATTACTTTTATTTTTATATAGTAGTTATAACTTAAATATAAGTATAAGTAAAATATAATTACTTTAGGCTTTACTATTAAAAAATATTATAAATCTACGCCCTTTAATAATTACTTTTATTAAAAATTTTAATAATTATATTAATTATATAATAATATTAATAAATTCCTTAAGAAGATTATTTTTTTTTTTAAAATTATTATCCTTTAGGGTTTTCTTATTCTTTTTAAATTAAATTTTATAATAAGTATTCTTAAGATTAATAATTATAAATTATTTTAGCTATTTCTTTTTAAAGTTAATATTATTAATATATAATAATATTTATAATACTTAAGGATTTTTATTATATATTTTATACTAGTAGTAATTATAAATAAGTATATTTATAAAATTATATTTATAATAAGCCTTAATATTATTTATACTTTTTTATCCTTTATAAGTTTAGAAATTATAATTATAATTATATAGCTTCTTTTTAATCTATATATTATAGTAATAATCTTAATAGTAATATTAGTATTATTTTATTAAGTTATATTTTTTAAAATTTAAGGATTTATATTATTAAGTATACTATTCCTAAACTTTAGAGATTATATAAGTTTTATAGTAAAACTTAGTATATAATTTTAGGTTTTTATAATTATATTCCTTAGTAAAGTAAGTATTATACTATACTTTTTCCTAATTTATAAATTATTATTATATTTTAAGGTTATTTTTTCTAAGAATTTTAACTATAGGTTTAAATACCTTAAAGGTATTAATTTAATTAAGGTTTATAAGTAATATTACGTAAATTTATATATATTACTATACCTTAGGTATATTCTATAGCAGAGGTATAGTATTAATTATAATAATATTAGTAATTTTTAGTAAGGGTATAGTATTATATATAAATATTATATTTTTAAGGTTATTAGCCTTTCTTAAGGTAGGTTTCTTTACTAAGGCTTATATTAGTTTATTAAGTTTAAGTTTCTTTATAACTTAAGCTATATTTAAGTTAAAGATTTTATTATTACTATATTCTTAATCTAGTAGTTACTTAAATTTATAAATAGTATTAATAATTTATTTAAGTTATTTTTATAATTTATTAATTTTCTTAAATTAATAATTTTAAGCTATATAGCTTTTTTTACTATAGTTATAATAAAGGAATTTTTTCCCTTTAGTAATAGCGTTAAGGTTTATTTATCTAGGGTTTATTTTATAAGTATAAGTAATTTCTTTATATTATTTCTTACCTTAGTTAGCCTTATAATAATATAATAGGAAAAGTTATAATTTCCCCTTATACTTTTTTTAATACTTATATTACTTATTATTAATTTTAATAACTTTATTTATATATTCTTAAAAAGTATTAAAATAGTTAAGTTTATATAATTTATCCTTTACTTCTTTTTTTAATCCTTTATAAAAGTATTTTATTAAGGGTTTATATTTCTATTTAAGCTTTAAAAAAATTTATATAAACTAAGAAATATACTTAAATATAGCCCCCTTTTAGTAAAAATCCCTAAGTTTTTATTTAATAACCTATTCTTTATTAATTATTTTAAAAACTAACTAAAGTATAATTTTAAAGTTTATATAGTTTAAGAAAATATAAATAGTTTTATTATTATAGAATATATCTATAGTTTTAATATAGTCTTTTATAATAAATTTAAACTAGTTAAGTATAGCTCCTTTTATATAACTAAAAGTATAAAAAATCTTACTTTTAATAATTAAGAATTATTTATTATTAATAATATAATAAACCTTAAGTTAACTAAAAAAAGTTTATAAAGTACTAGTTTTTTTAATAAAAAATCTTAGTTACTTAAGTTTAATTATTTTAGTAGCTTTAGTATCCTAGGCTAACTTTAGGTTATTTTTTAGTTAGTTATTTTATACTTAAAGTTTTTTTAAAGCTATAGTAAGGCTTTTAAAAGTAATAGTAGGTTTAGGGATTTAAGAAGCTATAATACTTTTTATTACTTAAATAATATATAGTACTAATTTAAATAAGAGTTATTAATATATAATAAACTAGTTTATACTTAATAATATAGCGTAGTTCTTAAGGTAATAAACTAATTATAGTTTATATTAATAAAGGCAGTAGGGTATAAGTTAAGTAATTTTATTATATAGCTAATAAGTTAAATACTAAGATTAATCTTATTATTATATTAATAACTAACTATTTAAGCTATTTAATAAATATAAATATCTTATTCTTATATAGTAAATTATTCCTTTATAAAGTAATATAGCCTATTACTCTATTACTTTAAGGAGTAATTACGTAAAGCGCTTTAGTTATTTAAGGCCAGCGCTTCTTCTTATTATTAGCTAAAGTAAAACAACCTTATTCTAGGTATATACTTATCTTAGATCCTATAAGAGGTTAGATTAGGTTATAATAAGATATTATTATAAAGAAAGTTAATTTTTAGTAATAATTCTTATAAATTACTAAAATATTACTTACTTTATAATAATATAAGAATTATCCTATAAATAAGTTAAATATTATAAGTAATTTTCTAAATTTAAGCTTATTATTAAATATTATAGTAGATTAGATAATAAATATGCTAATATATTTAGCAAATACTTAAACTACTTTTAAGAAATCTTAGAAGTAAAAGCTTAAATATTAAAAAAAAACTAATATAGTAACCTAGTAATTTAATTAATTAATACCTTATACTAAATTAAGATAAATAATTTAATTATTAATAATATAAAGGAATATATTAAAAACTAGGAAAATAAATAATACTTAGAAAGTATTTCTATAGATATTAAATACCTAATATTAAATAAACTTATTTAAGTATTAGAAGACTTATAAAGTAAAGTAGTAAAATTAGTTTATATATATAAGCTTAATAAATACTATAGAATTAGAAAAACTATATAATAAGTTAAATAATATTTTAAATTTAATAATATTAAGATATAAGTATAAAAGATTATATTAAAATATATAATATATAAATAAACTAAAAGCTTTAAATATAAACTATATAAATAACTATAACTACTACTTATACTATAGTGATTATAAAAATTAATCTTATTTAACTTAATTACTAAGCTACTTTCTTTAAGAGAACTAGTTATAAAGGTACTTTATAATAATATCTTTGTAATAGTTAATAAGCTTATAAAAATAGCCTACTTTATATTATTTAAGGAAGCTAGTAATATAAAAAAACTAGCCTATATAATAATAAGATATATTATAAGTAATTATAAACTACTAAGAGATATAATCTCTAATAAAGGAAATATATTTATATTTAAATTTTAAAAAATATTTATAACTAGACTAAGAATAAATTATAAGGCTAGTATAGTTTATTATTTATAAATTAATAAATAAATAAAAAGAATTAACTAAGTAATTAAGATATACCTACGCTATTATATTAATTTTAAATAAAATAACTAAGTAGAACTCCTCTTTATTATATAATTTATATATAATAGCATAGAATTAGAATTAACTAAGAAATTACTATTTTTCTTAAATTATAAATTTAAACCTAAAGCTTACTAATTACTAAAGTAAGGGGAAAATATTAAGAAAGCTATAATTAAGGCAGAAGATATAATTAAATTATATAATAAACTATAGTAATAACTTAAATTTATTTAATAAAGGATAATTAAATATATAAATAGAAATAAAATTAAAGGACTAACCCTATAGGGAGGGGATATAGTTTAGTTATATTAATATACGCAAGGAAATAAATAAGTAAATATTAAAATAAATAGGCTAAGTAATAAACTTAATTTTAAGAAACTTAAACCCTATAAAATCTTAAGAAAAATTAAAAAAGTAAATTATAAACTTAAACTCTTAGAATAATAAGAAAAATAAGGGAAATATATATACCTAATTTTCTATATTTCCCTACTAAAGAAAGTATAAATTAATAAAAAAACTAAAAGATTTATCTAAAATAAAATTATTATTAAAAGGGAAAAAGAAGAATATAAGGTAAAAGATATTAATATAATAAAAATAAAAAAAAATAGTAAATAATATTATAGGGTATAATAGGAAAAAGGAAAAGAAAAAAAAGAAATATAAAAACTTATTAAGTATTTTAAAAACTTAATAACACTAGTAGAAAAACTCTATTAAAGCCTAGGGATTACACTAACTTAGGATTTATTACTAATATCTCTAAATAACCCTTTAATACTAAAGAAGCAAGGATAACCTTAAAAAAACCCTTTACTAACTATACTATAGTAGCCTAATAAGCAACCTCTGCCTCCTTATATTTAACCTTATTTAACTTATTTAAATTAGTAATACCTTATATAATAGTATAATATATTTTTTTATATTAATATTTCTTCTCTTTATAAAAATATTTAACTTTTATATTAGCAGTATAACGCTTCTCTTTAGCTACCTTAAGCTTATTTTTTAAATAGAAATAATAAGTAGTAATATACTTTAACTACTTAAAGGATAAACTATAAATATTATAATAAGATTTATTTAAATAGATATATTTAGTATAATATAATAAGTTAAAAGGGGATAAAAAATACTTTTTATAACTATATAATATATAATAAAAATAATACTTATCTATAGCTAGAGTATTTTTAACTATAGAATAAAAAAAACTTTTATATTTTTTAATTTTAGGATAAATACTTTTTAATACTTTATTTATTATTATTAAGTAAGTTAATATACATAGGAATAAAGATTAAGTAGTAAAAAATATATTATAAAGTAGGAATAAGTTACTTATACCTAAATAAGTAAGGTTTTAAGGATAAGACTAACAGAAGGGGGATATTATATTATAACCTAGCTTTTATAATTATAATAATAGGCCTATAGAATAACTAATTTTAGATAAACAATAGACCAACCTACTAATTAGGAATAGATTATTAGATTACTATAATAATCTAATAATCTATAAGCAGATTATTAAAGCTATAAGATAATCTATTATAGGATTATTAACTTTTATTAAATAATCTAGCCTAGCTAACTAGGTATATAAGTTTACTTTATATTACTTATTAAAATACTTAGATAATTAGTTATTATTATAACTATAGTATTTATAATATAAATTAGATTAAAACCTAGATATTTATTCTTATTTATATTAGCTAATAATAAAATTGCCCGTTTACTAACCTAACTGCTCCGCTAATATAAACCCTAGAACTAGTTTAAAGGTTTATCTCTTGGAAAACACTATTTATACTAACATATAGATACCGGTTTGTTACACTTTGGAAATCTGCTGGAAGCACCCAGTATCGAAGTCCCGAGACATCAAAATTAAGAAGAGAGACATGGTGTTGTTGAGATTGCTTTTGGCCACGAAGAGGCTTGAAGAGGCAAAGGATTTATTTCCTGGGCTATTGCAGTATTTCGAAAGCATCAATAATTGATTTTTCATTGGACAGTAAGCCGCTTGCAAACACTCAAGTTAATAGAAAGCTAATGAGTTTCGACTATAGCCTATTCATTGCTTGGGGGAACTACCATTTTGCTGTGCGAGATTTCCAGAATAGCAGAAAGAGTTTCTTGTATGCTCTGAAGCAGTACGAAGAGATTGGAAAAGTCAGGCACCACCCAGATGCTGCGGCCTGTCTCTACAAGATCGGGCGTGTTGCTTTGGAAGAGGGAGATTTGAATGATGCGATGTGAGCAGCTATCACCCCATTCCTATCAGCCTCTACAATATTATCTATAGATGTAACAAAACTAATGTTTTACAGAGAGATATTTCGCGAATCAATCAGGAGACTTCGATCAGCTGATCCGATGAGCTCTCAACTTGGACGCGTCCGTTTTATGCTATGCAAAGCGCTGAGGACGATGGGCGTCGAGAACACGGACGAAATTAGTCAGTTGGAGAAGGAAATTCGGGACCTCGTGCAAGCACTGAGACCACAACAAGATCTATCGGCAGAGATCTCAGAAGCTCTCCTTGATTCACTGGTCCGCGGGATAATTCGATGATGATAAACTGCAAGCTTATAAGAACTCCTAGTGCCTGATATATAAATTTGTGCGTCGCCTGTTCTATAAATCTACATTTAACTCTTATTCCTTCCACCGAGGTAGCGAACAATAAATAGATGAAATGTAAAATCCCCAAAATGGGCAGTGAGGCAATGGAGAATGAAACTGTTCTCTAAACCGAGTAAGCAGGGGTTGGTTCTAAATGTTATGCGCCCTTACCAAATGAATTAATCAACCTCCCATGCTTCCATGCTCGTCCTTGTGTGATTGAAGTCTAATCTTCGGGAAGTCGGCGCGAGTGTCTTGAGCGTAGTTGATGAGCTGGGGCTGGCATAGAGCCTCCACGGCTGAGTCTTGGTATCTTTGACCGGTGTGAAAGCCTCAAGCTTCAAAGAAAGGGCAGGATTTTTGCGTCTTGATTCTTGAGCAGGCATGATGGCCTCTAGATCCAAATTTGGCTTAAGTGAATTATTGCCCTCTCTAAGTTGAGTGCTAACTTGGTATTATTGGCGATGAGAGACTGCTTGTACCGGTACTTGTGCGGAGTTGTCTTCTGATGAACGGCGAGAAATGACGATGATCTTCGACTTTATATGAAACTCTATTTCTTTTCTTGCTCTGTGAATGGTGTGGGGTGGAAGAAACAGCCTGTGTTACAGTTGAAGATAACTAAATTATCGTTTGAATCAAAACACACCTTGAGATAAAGAAACGATTTACAAACCGTTCATTCCACAAAGTCACACTTGGGGAAAATAGCGAGTGGAGAGTTTGCTTGACGCCTCGACGATAATGGCGACGCGAGCTGTGTTGCACAACAGCCTCACCGATTGCCCCTGGTCGATAGGTGGCGATGGCACGAGCTTTCCTACACTCTCTTTGGGAGCTGAGAGCCAATACTTCGATGAGAATGTCTACGCAAATTCTGTCACATAACAGCCATACGATGCAATTACCCTCTTCCTAGTCTATTTATAACAATAACATGAAATTTCACATACTTTCACTGCGGGAGCTAAAAGGTAACACCTCGACGAAAACAGCCACGCAAGTTATATTACACAACAGCCTCACCGACTCATTACCCCTCAAAATATTCTCTGTTTGGGAGCGAAGACTATCTGAAAGCTTTGATGAAAATGTCTATGTTGTGTGGCACAATGGTCTCTCCATCTCATTACCCCTCAGACCAGACTGTTTATGACGATGGCGCGGACCTCCACACTCTCTCTTCCAGGACCGGTAACCAACATTTTTGCGTCATTGAATGATGCGTGTGCACAGCCTGTTTAATTAGCCCTAATTTCATACGTGTGAAGGTTGTTTGTGCCAACTTACAGTGCATGTCTGACTCGGCCTTTCCGTTGTGCGAGTCAAACATGAGCATCATGCATACCTCATCTGGAGTTTGATTGCTGAGCCAGTAGAACTGGTGATCAGGGTTAAATTTGAGCAAAAAGACCTCTCCATACCACGATTCATTGATCTGGTCTACCTCCAGAAGGTCCGTGGCGGCCACGGACCTTGCATCGCAGACAGCAAGCGGCGCTGTGGTAACCGTATGAAGAGGTCTCCAGATACTATACAATAATATCAGCTTTAAGATTGTGGCCTCCCATAATGTATGCAAATAGAAATGGGGAAAAGATCCACTGACTTGACAATCCGCACTCTCCATCCTTCAGCAATATATTTCTTCGACTCCTCTGGTGTAAGGTGTCTCTCAATTCTGTGAAATCCACCCTCAAGTGTATGATCTGCATCCGAGTATCAATTGATTATCCGCACTTCATCGTCTGCGATTGCATATTTGGTTGACAAACCAACGTGCACACTATAGACTGGCGGCGCAGCATCTTCAAGTGCTCCAAAATAGTTTCCATCTGGATTCTGCGGCTCAGCCGTTATGCCAGATCGGCGACGCTTTGTTGTCAGTATCAGCCATCAACTCTGTAACTAAGTGCATTAATCAGGGACATGCGACACCCTACCCGAATATCATAGCATATAACTTCGTCAGCATCAAGTTCTTGAAGCAGAAAATTTTTAGTCTCCTCGAGATAACGGAACATTGTATCGTCGGTCCCATCGATTAGGTGCTTTGTTGGAAACTTGAGGAAGCGAAACGAATGTTTCTCCATGCTAAATCGATTTTCTTGCCCTCGAACATCTTCAACGATAATGCCCTTTTCCTCTTTCTCGGCATTGGTAGTGAGTCCTTCGTGGTATGAGGAGAACGATAAATTGAATGGCTTCTCGGTTTCGTACTTAGAGAGGTCTCTAATGTACTCAACTTGAACTTCCTTTGTCTCTATTCTAATCATAAAGTCAAGCGGTTAACTGGAGAAAGAGCGGAAAGCTTGTCACCTTGTCTCGCGTTTGTTTGTGATAGGCCATTGAGAAATATTTATTTGGTTAAATTCGCACCGCCTTTTCCTTCTCTTTAACTGCTTATACTCTCTAACCACTTGACTTGATTTGATCCCCAGCAAGAATAACCTGAACCAATGATAGCATGATAGACGTGGCACCAATAATGATCGCCGCCCAAAACTGTATGTACCTAGTAGTCAGAATGGATCCAATGATCAATTTTGGTGCAAGGTACAGCGCTATGTTGGGTGTTGTAGCGCTACGTGGACGTTCAATGCGACATATATGTAGGTACATGTGCGTGTATTATAGCCCAATGCCATGAGCTATAGGGCCCGTCTGCTCAAAGCCCCTATAAGGAAAATGCTGCGTTCTGGTTAGTCGGCTGATTAGTCCAATGATTGAGAATCTCGAACGATGAATTATGGATCTCATTTATGGATTTCATTTCAACTTTCTAAAGTGGATACTTCAGGGCAAATAGATAGGTTACTGCTATAGAAGGGTTCAGGGCATTTGCCAATGATTTGGCCTCAGCCAATAGTTACATGTAGAAGGCAGACCAATTTCCCACTACTTACTGTCTTCAAGGTCTGGTTGTTATATTCAATCCTGATCTTTGGCCGGTGCGGGGGGCCTCGAAGTTCAATGAAAGCTGCATTGACCCTCGTTGGCCACATCTGAAGGACAAAGCTCTTTTTTTTTTCATGCCACGTGGCTATTAAATCCATGCCTGTATATTTACAAGCATCATTGCTCTTGACCATTCTTCTTTACAGAGTAAGCAAATTTGGCCCACTATAGCCCCAGAGCCATGTCTCACCAGCTTCGATATACGGAGTCAATCTCCAACAAGACAGAGGCGGATCAACTATCATACGAACCGTTGGGATATGGAAATACATTTTTGTGTCTGCCCAAGTCGCCGGGCTGCTTTGCCGGCGATGTTCCTTTTGACTCCTCTACTAGAGGCATGGGAGACATCGATGTGTTGAAGACAACTGCATCAGACCTCAAAGACATGCTTAACAAAGGACTGATAACGTCTCGTGCTATAGTTCAAACTTATTTGGGCCAAATCAAGCGACATAACTCCCAAGGAATGGTGCTAAATGCACTCATCGACGTTGCTCCGGAAGAGGTGCTCCTGGGATTTGCGGATGTTTTGGATGCCGAGAGAGCTGCAGGCAACCTCCGTGGAGACTATCATGGGATACCAATCGTACTAAAGGTATGCTGGCACTACTTCACATTGTGTCGTCAATTGTATGAAGACTAATCTGTACGTCTATCAAGGACGTGATAAACACCGACCCATCTCTTGGAATGAGAACAACACTAGGCTCATATGCCATGGTCTCCGCAAAACCTGCCAGGAACGCATTAGTAGTTGACGTGGTATGTCTTTTTAAGTCTGAATCATCTTCTACAAGGACATATGGAGACTTGGGCTGCTTTATCGGAGGACACAACTGTTGGAATACCTACTCGTCAAAGGGTCACAACTTAGGCGGTTGCCCTGCGTCCGACAGCCCATCTGGCATATTTCGAGTATAGCAAAATGTTTACTCTCACTAATTGAGGTCTTCGTAGCTTCTCGGACAAGGACTAATTGTTTTGGCAAAAGCAAATCTATCAGTAAGTAGCCAATACTCAAACAACATGCCTCGACACAGCTAATAAACATCACAGGAGTTTGGAACCAATAAGTGAACAGATTTCACCATTATTTCCAAGCTGTATCTTTATCATTCTAACCTATTCTCGAATGTAGATCTGGGTCTTCTCCCATAGGCTGGTCCCCAATTGGCGGCCAAACCCAGTCTCCTTACATCGCTGGGGGGGCCATACCTGGTGACACTTTACTCGGACATAGTGTCAGTACCCAACAACTACAATTCGCTCTTGATATTGACTAATCCCGAATTTAGATGCCAGGAGGCTCTTCCAGTGGTTCCGCAGCCTCCGTTGGAGCCGGTTTCACTCCATGGTCTATTGGAGTAGAAACGGATGGATCTGTCCAAACCCCAGCTAGTCGAGCATCACTATTCGCCTTGAAGCCGACAATAGATATGGTTTCGGGTGATGGGGTCTTTAAGCTGACAAATGCCTTTGACAGTCTTGGAGGAATGGCCAAAACAGCGCAAGATCTTGCAGCCCTGACTGAGATTCTCTTTCTCACAGTGCCTGGCAGTCCACTGGCCGGAAAGAGTTTGACAGCAGAGTTTTCGAGCTCTCTCAATGGGCTCCGTCTAGGATTTGGCGAACTGGATGATTGGCAGTTCCCCTCAACGATTCTTGAGCCGGACGAAATGTACCTGCAGCAGCGAGTATGCCCGGTTAACCCTGTCAGAGCTTGGCCAATTTGGATCAGATGTTAATAATTCTTAGCGAGACCACTGGAATCACGCAATGAGCGAGTTAGAGCGCCTAGGAGCGAAAATTGTTTCTCCAATCAAGATCAAGAAGCCTTCCGAGTACACCTTTGAAGGTCAAAGCAGCTACCAAGTGATTCGCTGTAAGTCTCTCTGTTGAATCAGAAAGCACGTGGTATAAAATTCATTCTGATTCGATGCAGATGGCGGTTGGAAGCGTATCGTTGCTGATTATCTACATAATCTGGCAGAGACTAAGGTCCATTCGCTCGAAGATATTGTGGAATTCAGCAAACAGAACCCTGGCCTGGAGTTTTCTGACGGTAAACAACCCCCATTTATATGTTTGATGTAGTTCAAAACCTAACAATTTATTTAGTTTGCCCGAATCAAAACTCCTTAGTCAATATATTAAAGTATAATATTCCCGCCTCTGTAGTGGATGATGCCGTTAGAGACGTCCGCCAAGCCGCCGGTCCCGAGAGTATAGACCGCGTACTGGAGGAATATGATATCGACGCTATCATAGCGCCGACTGATAGCGATATCCATAAGCTCGCGTCCTTTTCAGGTATGAACATATGGGGACATGATACCCAAAGTTCCTATGCTAACCTTCAACGTAGGTTATCCTATGGGCACTATGCCCCTAGGCTATCTGCTTCCTAGTGGGCGCCCTCATGGGTTAAGCATCTTCACATCCAAATACAATGATGCACTGATACTTCGAATCATGCACGTTTATGGGACGATGTCATTTACTAGGAAGGTACCATCTCCGCTGGAAGCAGATTCGATCGGAAAGGCATCTATTTGAGATTCTAGCTCATGGTCCTGGATGTATTATGGCTTGTGGGAGCAATCCACCAGACCGGCAAAGATAGCAAAGAAAAGTCATGACAAGGCCCATCTTCTCCAGGCCGATGGCAATAAGTGATACTTTTGAACGGGAACTACTGTGTCCATTATCGAACAAGTCATCAATTACGCCAGATAAATAGTTGCTATAGAAGGCGTTTGTCAGCAGTTGCTGCTTATTAAAGTTAAATTATGGCCAATTCAGCGCCTGTAATTATAAATAGTATGCTATCCAGCATCCCGTGTCTCGGTGTTTTTTAAACTACATAGTATTGCCAGAAATGGGAGGAATATAGCCATAGTTGATGAGGGTATCAGATAATAGTGACAGTAGGAGGAATTTGAAGAAACAAAGAGATTATGTGTATTTGGAAATTGGAACCTACTAGATACATAGGCGAGTGAGTAAGCAAAGGAAGTCCATTTGTATCCTGTTCCGACATTTGAACCTCACGCAGTCTTTGGGGTGCTGGATGACCAATTTAAGGTGCTGGCTAGTTCACTAAATGAAAATCCGATAGAAGAGAATATAAATAATAAGTCAAATGCTTTTATTCAGCTTCGCAGTTGTTTGCTTCTTTGAAAGTCTCTTGTGCGTGGATTGGTAACGATGTAAGGCTCTTGCCTGAAATAGGCCGTTTTCCAGGAGTTGCCTTAAAGAGCATTAGCTGTCTCGGTTATGAGATTATCACATCTTGAATAATGGAGTATACTAAGCTTCTCGTCATATATCATGCAATTGGAAACGACTAATTGTGAGTAGTGACTGTAGTACACAATGTATCTTGCTGCGTGTATTTCTAAGCAGCTGTTTGCTAGCATATTTGAATGCTATTCAACTCGTTTGAGAAGTATATATATGCTAGGCTCTCAACCTGACCTTCGCGACAAGATTTTCCACAAGTTGCAAAGCAGCGTTCAAATACAAAAGCGTTCATTTCTTCATACCAACAAATTAGATTATCACAAGTCTTCCACAATGGCACCTCAACCGCATATCAAGTTATACACAGACTCAACTCCTAATGGCATAAAGATCACCACAGCACTGGAAGAGCTTGGGCTCCTTTATGAGTTAGAGCACCTCGACATCAGCACTCTTCGCCAAAAGGAGCCATGGTATCTTGAGATCAACCCCAATGGCCGCATTCCTGCCATTGTCGACACATTTGATGACGGCGAGTCAATTAGAGTGTTTGAAGGTGGAAGTATCTTGTAATACCTGACTGATCGCTATGATCCCGAACACACAAACTCTCGTTTCCTAAGGGTAGTAGAGAGTACTATGAATGCAACAATTGGCTATTCTTCCAGCATGGAGGTGAGTCCAATAGACCTTTTGGTTTCCCTTCTCCCTCTTGCGTAACCGCAGCATCTGACCAATGGACTAATTGTTGTCGCTGTTTAGGCATTGGACCTATGCAAGGCCAGTCGTCCCATTTCCTCCGCTATGCGCCCACCAAAATTCGGTATGGTATTGACCGATATGTCACTGAGACAAAGCGGCTGTACAATGTCCTTGACGTTCAACTTTCGAAATCCAAGTCTGGATTTTTAGTGGGAGATCACATCTCAATTGCAGACATCGCGGCCTTGTCTTGGGTAATCTTTGGCCCCTACGTGGACGTTCCCTTGGATCTTTTCCCAAATCTGCAAAAGTGGGAAGCAATGCTGAGCGCAAGACCTGCTATCACTAGAGGATTCCACATCCCCAAGGTATTGGGCATCAAGAGCGATGACCCGGAAGGCGCTGCAAAGTACCAGCAACGTCATGCCGACTGGGTGTTTAAGGGCATGCAGGCCGACCAGCAGGCCTTTGGCCAAAAGTAATAGTTATATAGGCAGAATAGATAGACTCCGCAGATTTCCGATGAACATGTATTAATGACGTATATAATGGTACAAAGTTTCAACACAAACTCGCAATATCTTGCCCTCTTTCTGTCGCACTTATTAATGGATTCAATTTTACCATACAACATACCCGTCACTTCCGTCTGAGTGGAACTTTGGAACTATAGATCTTGTGTAAGAGGTTATTGAACTAACTTTATGCTCCCTACCTTTTTGGACATTAGAAAACGGATACTTGGGGTATTCTCGAGTTTCTTCATGAGCTTTTACATGTAAGCATTGCCCGAATTCAATGGCTTTAACTCGAATCCCACTCGTTCAACTTTCGTAATTCTCCCTTGTCTCGCCCGGCAGCGCCGTTGGAAGAATTGCTTACACGAGCAGAATACGCGCATCTCAGAACCACGCGGGAGCCCCGCATCCCCGCGAGCTAACAAACACATCTTTCCAGACTTGGAATATACCATGGATGATAAAATTGCCTGTTTCAGAAAGAGTAGAAAACAGTGGTGGCTTCAAGTCCTTGGCACACATGTGAGTAAACATAAGTTCCGTTATTGATGAATAGCTGAACTTCAGCTGCTAGCCTTACCGTTGGAAGTAGATATCATATTAGAGGAAGAGTCTTGATATAGCAGAAAACAGCTGAAATAGAGCATCTGAAAGGGGGGAGATTTCCCAATAGCTAAATCATGGCAATATTGCGAGGGCATCACACATTTACCACCAGCTTTCTTCAGTCACAGCTTCTTCAACAGAGCAACTGAGTCAACACGCTGAGACTTCCAAGGTATCGTTTACTGAATGCGTAATCGGTATATCCTTTTAATGATTTGGTGGCGAATATGTCCTGTTGGCTATATGGAGTGAACTCCAGATCATGCTCTAACCTGAAAACAAGATCCGTGAAATATCTTCCAAACATTACTACAATATCTTTGTCTGGATAGTGTTCATCAACAATCTTTCTGGGCAGGTCTGAAGTATAGCCGCCTTGTACAAGAATTGGTCCTCTGAAAGCGTTGCACGCAAAATCCAACCACTCATTATCTCGAATGCCATTCCACTCTGCCAAGCAGGGCTCAGTCAAGTGGATGTAAGCAATATTCAAATCGTCTGCTCTTTTTAAACCGTCTGTAAATTGGAGAGCAGCTCTTTCCTTTAGTTGCATGTCCCGGGAAGTGCTCCTTGAGCTTAGGTAAAGTCCAACTCGCTTAATCCCAATTGCGTGAGCCACGGGTTCCATAGCCTCATATAGAAATCGAGACCGATTCTCAACGGTACCGCCATACTCATCATCACGCTGATTAGTATCTTCCTTGAATAAAAGCGTCAATGAGACCGCCAGTTGCACCAAGAAGTTCCACGCTGTCAAAGCCCGCCTCGGCTGAATTCTTGGCAGCCCGTACAAAGTCCTGTACAGTATCCTTGATTTCGTTAACACTCATAGCCTTTGTTGTATGGAAATTCGTGTCCAAGGAGCTGGTACTAGGGCCTCTGATGATGACCTCCTATCCAAGCATTTCGTATTTCAGAACATATAGTTGAGCAAAAATATAGCTTGCTCTCATGTGAACTTCTTCGACAATGGTTTTCCAAGCAGCTGTCTGTTCGCGTGTAAACAGCCCCGGTGCATTTCGCAAGTCACCACCCCCCTTTGATATGAGGTTAGGTTCGGTAATAGGAAGGGTTCCTGGCACAGAGGCTCTCTGGCAGTAATATTCTTTCATTAGATCCGTCGGTACATGTTGATCATCAGCCCGAAACCGACTGATCCCTGCCATTCCAATTCGATTTTGAATTTCGATGTTGCCAATATTCAAAGGGATAAAAAGACCCGATTGAACCTTTTGTCCCGGCAAGATACTGAAGTAGATACTTCGAGGTAGGTGGGAAGAGGAAGAGAGTCACTTTAAAATCCAGCTCATTGTTGTAGTCAGTATAGATATGTACGGACGGGCGTCTTAGATATATAGCTTAAGAGCCAATATATAATAATGAGTCCCGAGAAATATCCTGTTTGAACACAATGATATTTAAGTTAGCACCGAACTATGGTGAGGAGGGTGTGGACTTTTCTACGTGTGTGTAGGTAATTAGACGTAAGCTGAACTGCGGACCAAGGGCGGACCAGGAAATGCATAGTGTAATTATTTCGACTAGAATTTTGGGCGGCATATGGGGGCTTCTTCACTTTTTTCTTTTCTGTTCACCAGTTTAGACACGGGTTAAGTATGTGTGTCTGACGGAAAGTTTATGTTTAAGAGCGACCTAAGATGTTGAGTAGTCACGGCTCTTTTTTCTTCTTTGGGGAGTTTTCATTTCCTCTGAGATTCGGCATACAGTCTCTGCATAGATGGTCGCATCCGGATATATTTCGTTTGGACAGTCAGCGATTTCTGATGGTATGGTCACAGTGGCGGCTAGAGACCCTCGTAACTTTATGCAGTCTGGCCACATTTCTTCATCAAACAGATCTCCGGAATTTAGGTTAGGTAATCATTATTAGGGTCATACCTTTCACTTCAAGTTGCGAAATTACCCCTTTGATCAAACAATACCATGCTTTGAAGCGCGCCTTCGTTTTCTTTCCAACCAACTGTTCAATAACAATGTCACTTTCAAAGCTTCGACGCGTAAGTAAATTAACCAGGAAGGCCCTCTAAGCAACGCTGACGAGATTTTACCATCAAGCGATTGCAAGAGTTTATTTGAGCAAGGTTCTGGTTATTCAAGATACGCCGTTGGGAATGCCTGTTGGTATTTTGAATCCTGAATGATGGGTGAGTTCTTGTACATTTTAAGCACTATCATGCCATTTGGACCTCAGCCAACATCACCACCATCTTTATATACGTGATTGGATTTGTTGTTTGAAGTGACTCTGTGTTCTTTACGTCCACTGCCTATCCAGTGGGAAGCCGGTCATTGAAATGCAAAGGATTTTCCCAGTTAGGGAAGAAATGTGCTCGAGGGGCACCTCTTATGCCCGTGATAAAGCCACTGTTTCACTAGCTACATTCAGCAAAGTGTGATATAAGTTCGAGTACATGAAGCTATATAATTAAATAAATAAAATATTTTATAACTTTTATTATTTACATGCCGTTTACGCTAAACAGCCCCCTGTGTAAGCGAGCTACTTTATACCGCTCCAAAACGGCCCGGCTATGCGAACATAGCTGCCTAAAAGATGCCCGTCTAAAGGCGGTGAAGCTGCTGCCCCGAGAGCGTTGCTCAAAGCTGTATGCGTGTAATGAATCGATACATATTAACGTTATGTGTTGAAGCCGCTGTTTAGATCCAATATGATAATAGTCTTCTGACGTTGTGTAAGATACAAGATATGTTTAAATATATGTAATTTGTGATGCACTTTTTATTCACAACTAGCTTATGACACACTTTACCCTGTTGAGATTAGAGCTTCGAAACGCTTTACTAGATATGGTTAATAAAATAGTGTATCTGTCAGGCAAAGTTTCCAAAGAGGTGGTGCTCGTGTTATAGAGATTTCTACAACAAGTTAGACTGCATGTATACTTGTGTATGCCGCTTCCACTAATATCTCCAAGAATTACTGAACGATATGAATACGTCACATTTAACTCTATGCTTTGCAATCAATTTGAGGCTTAAAGTGGATAATACGCTGTTACGAATCGTTGTGGCGTGATTTTCAAGAGAGAATCAGAAAGCGTCTCAATGTTGCCTTTCCCGGTCAAGCAAGAGAAACAGGGGCCTAATACGTGGTTGAGGCTCCCCCTGATGGCTCTGAAAAGAGCTCTGTTACATTGCCAAGAAATGGACATAAATTGCACAATCACAACATTATTTCCAGTAAACTCCCAATAACATGATCCCAGGGGCGACAACTCATAACCTTGGCAATGCGTAACATCACCATAACACATGACAGGGTATCATACTGCCACTATTTTTGTACATCCTCACTACGTAGTGCCTTATAGCTTATATTCAGCACGTACATGTGTTAAGCCCTATCATATATCTTGACCAGATCTCTATTCTTGCGCCAATAGGTTGAATGGTGCAGTGACCCCGAGTAATCATCTGCATGGGCGTTGAGAATCCTCCCGGAAAGATTGGGTCAGACTTGATCTCCGATCACTTATGCTAACACCGAAAGGAATAAATCCAGTAATTTGATTAACAATAAACGATTTTATGCCAGTGGCTCCGCAACTACTAAGTTCCACGAATGCGATGAAGTGAGAAAGCTTCCAGCCCAACGTCTATTACAAATACTAGATAAATCGCTCTGCATGCCTTGGCTAGATGTGTACATAATATGTCGGGAGATGTACCTAATTCACTGCCCATTAGCAATCCATGAAGAGTCTCCGTGGATGAATGGATGTTAACCAGACCCGCTTACAAATTCTAAGTTGGCAATGCTGCTCTTGAGCGATGCCTACGAGAGATATGTTTCTGCTATAAAGCAGATTCCATTCTACCAATCTTCTCAAATAGATCATACAATATCTAGTACTCAACAACAACATCTCTCTGATAACTCTTGATCTACCATGCCATCAATCGACGCCCTTGTGGTTGGAGCTGGATTCGCCGGAATCTACCAACTCTATAAGCTCCGGGAGCTTGGACTCTCGGTCAAATTAATTGACAAGGCTACCGATGTTGGCGGCACATGGTATTGGAACCGTTATCCCGGCGCCAACAGTGATTCCCTCAGTGAAGTATACAGATACAGCTGGGATAAAGAGGATCTATTGACGTATCCATGGCCAAATCACTATGTATCTCAGAAGGAGATTTGGGATTATCTAAAGCATGTGGTCAAGCGCCATGACTTGCGAAAGTATATGCAGTTCAGCACTGAACTAGAGTCTGCATCGTTCGACAGCTCTTCATCTTTGTGGACTGCTCAATTGTCCACTGGCGAGACCATCCAGACCAGATACTTGCTTACCGCCTTGGGGACTTGGTCCAAGGTTAACTATCCGGTCATTCCTGGAATCGAAAAATTTGCAGGCGAAAAATATCACACAGGGTACGTCCTTTCTACTAATCAGCTGAAACAAGGGCCTTACAAAAGTTTGCAGAAATTGGCCAAAGGAATACGACTTCAAAGGTAAACGAGTCGGTGTCATCGGAAGTGGCTCAACAGGAGTCCAAGTTACGATTGCCCTTGCCGATGAAGTGAAGGAGCTCATATCTTTCCAACGCTCGCCGCAATACATCGTTCCTAACGGAGACGGGCCCGTCTCGGCTGAATTCAGAGACAACATCAACAAGAATTACGACGAAATTTGGGACGGTGTTCGCAACAGCTATGCTGCGCACAACGTGAAAGAGAGCACAATACCGGCCATGAGCGTCAGCGCCGAAGAGCGCGAACGTGTCTTCGAATCGCTTTGGAAGCAAGGAAACGGATTCCGATTCATGTTTTCAGCTTTCTCCGATATCGTTATCAGCGAAGAGGCCAATGAAGAAGCTTGTAAATTTATTCGGAACAAGATTTCTCAGATCGTGGAGGATCCTGTCAAGGCTCGAAAGCTGTCTCCAGATGGATACTATGCTAGACGGCCTATCACTGCGCCCGCCTACTACGAGACATTCAACAAGAAGCATGTGGATATCGTCGACCTGAGAGAGACACCCATTACAGAAATTACTGAGAAGGGTATTCTTACTAATGAGAAGCTGCACGAGCTGGACGTCATTGTTTTTGCAACTGGCTTTGAGGTTGCCGATGGAAATTACACCACCCTCACTATCAATGGCCGCCAGCAATCCCTCAAGGAGCACTGGGCTGATAAGACGACTTCTTATTTGGGAGTATCTGAAGCAGGATTCCCCAACATGTTCTTGGTCGTGGGACCTCTGTCGCCATTCAACAACTTCCCACCGACAATCGAGACCCAGGTCAATTTCATTTCAGGATTGATAGCAAAGGCCGAGGCAAAGAGAAAGGAGGAGGCTTCAGGTAAGGTAGTCCTCATTGAGGCTACCCAGCAAGCTGAAGATGACTACGTGGAAGCGTGTCGCGTGCTTGGAACACAGAATCTCTTTAGAAAGGAAAAGTCGTATATTTTCGGCGCCAATATCGCAGGGAGGAAACCGAACATTCTTTTCTGGGTTGGAGGCCTGTTCCACTACAGGAAGGCTCTTCAGGATGTGGTGGATGATGGGTATCGTGGATTCACATTTTCGTATTAGATTGGATTGTTAAGATAGTTTTGTCGGGGATTGTAGAAACTTTGTAGAACCAATAGCATTCCTATCTTCCACTTTGACATAACCGTTCATCACTGTGCTCATATCACTTTATCAGACTTTTTTCATCTTCATAACCGTGTAAAATATCTCGTATAAGGCACGTATTACTGGCTAATGCTTGCTTGTATACTGCGTGTGATACCATCATCCATCTCCCCGCCAAAGGCTGAGGTACACCTCCTTCATATTCACGATAAAAACGCCCCAGTAGCACAAAATCTATATGACAGCTCATCACTAGGTTTCATTAACAGTGAGAAAGTGAATGCCACCCTATAATCTATGATGACGAGCGCAAAATGCTCGTTGCTCATATACACCAGGCAATGAGTGAAGCAGTGCTATCATGAGGTGAATTACCATGATCCAGAGGCCTCAAACAAATATTAAGCTGAACAAACACCCTCTCATGCTATCCGATGTCTTATACCCAATCTATCCATAAAAGCCTCATCCGTTATTCTCAAAGCAAACCTCTGCCACAATGTGTACCAGAACACGAATCCTTCTCATCTGCCCTTGCAGAAATGCCGGCTGTGTTGACTACGGAGATATTTGCAATGGACTCGGCCACATCATCGATGTCGATGTCACCAGCCGGGGAGTGTGGGATTATTGTAACTGGTGGTTTATGAACGGCCCTCCAGAGCTTGTTCTGAATAGTTACATCGTGCCGCAGTGCAAAGATCTTGGTTGGGAAGACATCAAGACAACAGCAACGGAGATCTGTGATAGGTGTAAAAGAGAGTGCCAGTGAATTATATGGGAAGGACAAGATTTCCCATGGGTCCTGTTTTCAGCGGCACAGATGTTTCGTCTCAACGTCCTTTATTTTCGGAATGGCTCATGTTTTTAAGGAGGAACCATTTCATGGTGTATGAACAATACGCAAATTATATGTTGATTCATTCTCATTGGTCTCAATTGTAAGTTATAAGACAATAAGCATTTTCGCTCCATTCCCTATTAATCAGAATCGGCCTAGCTCTCAAGATTACCAGATGATGACCAGCTATTCATAAAAAATAGTCATTCAGGATCTCGAGTGATACTCCGAAGAGTGGATAGCATTTCAGTGTTAAAACTCCATAAAACTATATCAAATTCCATGGGTTTACTATGGGTATAAGAACATCGGAATTGGCTAAAACCGCTGACAAACTTGCCTGGTCCTCCTCATTAACATAGCCGTCTTTATTAGACGTCGCATAACGCGATGGCAAATGTGGGAAAAGGCGCGCGATTCATTTCAACATGGCGATGTAGCACAATCGGGGGGATCGAGCATCCGGCTTAGTTATAGGCAACTTCCGACTGATGCTGCTTCTCTAAATTCCTGCTGCTTCAAATCGTGTTCGGCGGTGATTGTATGCAACAGCCCTGGTATGATGCAATGTAGATTACATAAAAATACTACCTTGTCCATGGACACCTGTCTTATTTCCGAGGCGGGGCTTGATTCTCTGAATGATCAAGCTCAAGAGAAAGAAACAACAGTAAACGTCGGGAAAGGAGTTTCACGGTGTTTTCCGTGAGGTCTTGAAGTTCATTTTTATCTGCCAAGCGTCTATAAGTAGGTACTGCTTCCATTCTCTCCCTTCCTTATCCTTCACAAACCCCTACCTCTACAGTCTCTCACTCACACCAATCTCAAGTCACCATCTCTCAAGTCAGCAAACAAAAGCCGCTACAATGAAAGAACTCTTTATCTATGCGAAGCCCAAGTACGGTGGTGTCATCAAGGAAACAGAAATTCCGTAAGTTATCCTCCAAACCTTTTCCCAACCCTTCACTGACATGCTACCAGAAAACCAGGGCCGAAGGAGGTTCTCATCAAGGTTGCATTTGCGGGGTTAAATCCCAAAGATTGGAAGGTATGAGAAGACAAATTAACTCGAGATTCCTTACTTCAAAATATTCACGATAGTCTGTCCATAGGCTACGCGAACTTTCACTGAATCAGAAGCCTTCAATACCGGAGATGATGTAGCCGGCGTCATCGAAGCAGTAGGCTCAGATGTCTTCGAGTTCAAGAAGGGGGATCGTGTTGCAGGTTTCCACCGAATGCGCCATCCTCACGGCACCTTTGCCGAATACACCGTCGTCCAGGCATCCACGACGTTCCACCTCCCTCCAAACATCTCTTTCGAATCTGGTGCTGCGTTGCCCCTAGCCTTCATGACAGCCGCCATCGCCTTGTATCAAGGCCTGAAACTACCGCTTCCAACAACCTTACAAGACCCTGCCGCTGAAAAGACCCCCATCTTGATCTGGGGCGGTGCCACTGCTGTGGGAGCTTTCGCTCTGCAGCTGGCTAAGCTGAGCAACCTCGGCCCCATCATCACCGTTGCCGGCAACGGAATCGACTTCGTCAAGTCTCTCAACGCGGCAGACCACATCATCGACTACCGAGAAGGAGATGTAGTCCAGAAGATCATTGACGCTGCAGGACCATCCAAGATAAAGCTTGCGTTTGATGCAGTTTCCGATTCCATCAGTTACGAGCCCATCAGTAAGGTGCTTGTCGCATCAGGGGGCGGCGAAATCAACATGGTCGATCCCGTCAAGCCGGGCTGGACATTCCCCGAGAGTGTGAAGCTTTCACGCACAATGGTTGGTTCGTCCCATGGTGATACTTGGAACTTCATCACCGAGGACCAAGCAAAGGTGGACCCGGATTTTGCATTTTGGTTCTACAGGTATCTCAGCCACTTGCTGGCAGAGGGCAGATTCAAGCCTCACCCAACTGAGGTGCTTCCAGATGGCTTGAATGGTGTAGTTGCCGGTATACAGGCACTTCACGACCGGAAAGTCAGTGCGAAGAAACTTGTGGCGCGGTAAGTTGAGGACATTACTCATGTATGGCAGACTTGTGAACTAATATCATGAATGTAGCATCGCAAACGATCTGTAAATTTACCTTGGCTAGCGAAAATGGCGACTTGGTAGCTCAGAAGTATCTTGTATAAACTCAATGAGTAAATTTGTCCAGCTGGATAACGACACCACAAATACACAAACATGAAAGACATCTTTGGAAATTAAACCACTCCTTCATCCCTTCATAGACAACATGTAAAGAAAAAATTACCTTTGAAATCCCAAATCAATCTTCAAGCTATCCAATTGCCCAATAACTTTCATAGCCTGGCTCTCTCCCTTCTTGACATAGGCGCTCTGTGGAGGCCCCAGGTACGTGTACCGCAAATCGCCAAGGTCAAGAAGCAACTTCTCCAGACAAATATTCTGGCTCCGGAATCGTACCTCGATGGTGTGACTGCCCTTCTTCACCGTACCCAAGTTGTGTCCCTTCTTCCAGACGCAGTCCATGACAGCCGTGGCCCAGCCTCTAGGAACGTCATCGGCGTTTGATTCATCGTCAGTGAGACGGAATGTTTTGATGGGTCCCCCGTCGAAGCGCACGTCGTACTGCATTCTGCTCGTCTTTTCAGTCTCCAGAGTAATGTTGAACTGAAGCTCGAGGTTAGTATTGTCATGTTGTGAGAAGACGTAAATCGGATATCGAAGGAATGGGATATCATCTGGCTTGCTAAAATCGTAATCAAGGGGGAGAGTGACAGCTCCAGCAATAGGCCGACCTAGGGCAGGATGCAGAATGTATGGCGCCGTAACTACGTTGCCGGCATCGATAGCCAAGTGGCCGCTCTCTTCGACAAATCCTTCAAAGTCTGCAGGAACGCGGCTGTTCCGTACAGTCATGTGGACTTGTTCATAACCATCACGAGTACCAATGACTTCAATAATAACTTTGGCGTCAAAATCAGTGGGTACTTCCGACCAGTCAATGGTGATGATGACCCTGATATCGTCGTCTCGGGGGTTCAGATGCCCTTGATATTGAGAAAGTTTGATCCATTGATACTGCGGCCGAGCCTCCCAGGAAAACTCCTTTGTACCGCGATGGAAGACCTCGAAATAGCGAGTCTGCTCTCCATATGGTGTGATGAAAGGCAGAGTCACTCCAGGCTCAAGGCCGCCTCGGGATGGATGGGTTCTGTCCGAGTCCTCATTGATGTGGCCGGGATTGATGCCTTCGATACCTTCCACCGCGACACCCATATGGCCAACACTCGGATTCGAGTCTTCTTTTGTCTGCACATAGCAAAGCCCATCAATCATGTTGCGCGACGGCTCAGCGCCGGTATCTCCATAGCCATAGTGAGGCTGGCGGAGCATAAGGTCCCATTTACCATCTGAGATGGAATTGTACTCTTCGAACAGATCATGATCGGCATCCAAGAGTTCGATACATTTTTTCAGCATGGTGTTGGTCGTGTTTCGGCGCTGCTTGGCAAAGAGCTGGTTCGTGTATTGGGCCACGCGTACTTGTGTGAATATATAAGTAGCCTTGACGGGATGAAGTACGAGCTGGAAAAAGGCAGATTTGTGCTCTTCGTCAATGTGCGAGTAGATGGCTTCGGTTTCTCCCAAGAGCTGCTGCCATCGCGCAATGATGTTGTCAGATTCATGGTATTTCTGGATGACAAAAGTAGATGCATCAATGTGATCCTGCTTTCGAATCGCCACAAGTTTGTTAAAGTCATACCAGGATTTTGCAATCCGACCGGCATACTGTTCACCAAACTCTCGAGTAGCAAGGTGTTCAAAATATTGCGGCAGAGTAGTTGCAGTGATGGAATTAATATCCCAAGCCAAGTCAAAGGCAAAACTCATGGGAACCTCAACAGGCTTCAAGTCTCCGACATTGAAGATCCAGATACGATCGGCACCTCGGTGATGAGCCAGTTGGAGCTGATGAAGAGCCTTGCCTAGGGTGTTGCTGTTGATCCACCTGTAGCACCGCGGATAGCCCGTATATTGGAAATGATAGTAGAAACCCGAGCCCCCAGACCTCTTATTCTCTTCCGCCGTTGGAAGACGACGGAGATTGCCAAAGTTGTCGTCGCCAAATAATAGGGTCACATCATCGGGGATCACGAGTCCCTTTTCATAGTATCCCTGAACTTCTTTGTAGAGTGCCATGAGTTGCAAAACGCCGTCCTCCTTGCCGTAATTCTTCTTGATGATATTCCTTTGTACACCAAGCACTTCGGTGAGGATCTTTACAGGGTCGCCTCCAGTCATTGGCACATCACCTTCGCCTCTCATTCCCATGGTAAAGTAGGATTCGTAGGGCACAGCTCTCTCGGCTCCTTCTTCAAAGTACTGAGTAACTTTTTCTTTGTTTGTATCCCAGTTCCATGTGCCTCCTGGTTGAGTAGTAGACCACTCATTCATGGCCCTCTGCATCGGCTCATGGTGAGAAGTGCCCATGACAATACCGTAAGTATCTGCAAGCTCCTGGTTTTTGGGGTCGTCCACGAAAAACGACCGTCCTGGGTATGGATATCCCCTCCACATTGCGGGCCACATGAAATTGGCCTTGAGGCGCAAGAGAAGCTCAAAGATGTAATGATACAGGTTGGAATCAAACGTAGGACCGAATTTCTCGTGTACCCAGCTGTCCATGCCAGGGCACTCATCATTAATGAAGATGCCACGATATTTGACACTGGGCTCGCCATTGCTTGTGGTTACGGGCAAGGCATAGATTTGCTGCTGCGTCTTTGGGGGCACATCAGCCCACCAATGCCATCTATTGTTTGGCGGCTTGTCAGAATTCACTAATTCACTCGCAATCTGTGATTGGGGAGGAAGCTTACGGCGACACGCCAATCTGCTCCGAGAGGGAGTAGGTTCCAAAGATGGTACCGCGTTTATCACTCCCAGCAATGACCAGGGCGTCATCATAGCCCTCAAAGGGCTCGTGTACAACGGTTGTGATCCAAGATTCCCATTTCCCTTCAATTTGGCTAGGGTCAATCTTGCCTTGCTCTTTCAGCTGCTGGATCAAGGGCGATTTAGTGAGAGACCCGATGACGATACATGATCGAGCCGGAGGAGCCGAAGGGCGAGTCTTGACAATTGGATTGCAGCGCTGCCCGGTGACCTTGGTAAAGTCCTGCGAGAGGTTGTTTGCCGCAATATGGACACCCTCGTAGTCTTGCTCGTCAACAAAGATTTCAGCGCCGACGATGCTGAAGCCATCGCCGGGCTCAAAAGTCACTACCTTTTGTTCAAGCATGGCTGTGACTGGCTGCAAGCTCTGAACGAGAGTGATGACGCAAGAACTTGGAGGCGGCAGAGGAGAGGAATGAAGCTTATTTGTAGCTGGTGAAGCTCTATACGGAACATGCGTCTAGGGCCAGGTTCACCGAGTATCAGCTCATAAACAGCGTCTCTCCGTGACGACGTCACGCGGGCATGGATTGTCGTGTCGGGTAATACGATGGACTTCTCCTCATTTACCGGACGCCACGGGATCGGCTGGAGACCCGATGGGAGGCCGGATATTATATCGACTGGGGCCAGGGCACTCTGATCCACTAGCCAGGGATGGCGATCGAGACGGCGGGAGTCGTGAAAGCGAAGGAAGCTTTGGATCTGTGCTTTGGCTTCTTCTTGCGGATGTTGGACTTGGATAGCGGCGGCTGTTTCAGTCATCCATGGTTACGCTTTAACGTGAACCATAGAGTTTCACGTCTATTGTTTATTTTCCCAATTGATTGGCGATAAAGGCCATCGAAAGTGAGGCAAAGGGATGGATGAGACGAAAACGTCTTACAGCATCTCCGTAGCCACAAGGACTGAGCTTAGGGTTCATCAGCGGTGCAACCCCGCGTTTACGGCGTCCACACCATCTCGATTCGTCACTATTTTTGTCACCAACAGGAACGTGCAGTTCCATCACATGCAGCGTTCAATCAACTGCCTTGCATAACAGGAGAGTTCAGCTTGGATATGTACAAAAGAGCCTTTATTCATGTCCAGGTCATTAAGTACCCGCTATGAGATTAGATTTTCCCTTCCCCGCGATATATGTACACATTGTCTGACATTTGAGCGCAAAGCTTACTCATGTGTAGAGTCTCTTCAAAAGATGACAACGCCAAATGCCTAAAACGACTCGCACATGTAAATTGTTGCCATAAACCCGCCTCTGAGATTTCGTCGTATTGGCAGAGAATCTCCCATGCATCACGGGCAGCAAGTCAGCTGGCCAACCGCCACAGATGAAGCAAGGTCGACAGTCTCATGATGCTGTGTGACCAGCTGCGGCCACCGCGAGGATTTCTTCCTCAAACCCGGGGATATAGTGAACTTCAACACCGCCCTCCTCGAGTAGCTGGCGGCCGGGATTCTTTCCGACAAAAGTCTCGGGCTCTAGAACCCCCACATAGACCTTCTTGATCCACGACTTCTGGCGAAGGATGCGCTCAACGCACGGTAGCTTTCCGCTGAGCCGCTTGAAGCAGGGCTCGACGGTGGTGTAAAGGACATGCGGACTCTTCATAACAGCTTCAAGTCCCTCCTCGGTGGTGGCATGTTCTTCTGCGAGCTTCAAAAGACAGCACTCTTCGGCATGTGTGTTTCCCTCAAGCTCCAAGGTATAGCCTTCAGCAGAGACATGGCCGTCTTCCAGCCTCTTCAAGATGGCGCCGACACGGAAGTTTGTCGGCTTTGGCGGGGATTTCTTTGCCAGCTCCAATGCATGTTGCATCGACGTCTTGTGATCTTGGCTCGCCGGGGAATCCATCATTGTCCAAGTTGCATCTAACCAATTTGCATGTCAGGCATCCAATGCTGCTTGGTTGCTTCAATTTTGATAGAAGGTCAAGTTGCAGCGTTCATGTTCTAAGCCATCAGTCAGTATTAGTGAGCTTAGGCCAGCAACCCTCCGGATATAGGGCGGCAGTTAGTGGATCTCGGCTGCCGACCTCCATTAAGCTTAACGGGTTCCTGAGCGCGTTGCGACGCGTGACCCAGCTAAAGAGCTTCCCACTTTGATCAGCCTACCCTCCCCCGAGACTCTGCACTGCAACACAAACTTGCAGCGTTCCATCGAGCCTTGAAAATGTCGGACCACGAAGATGTCGTCGACGGCGAGCCGCCCGCAATCGACCCTTATGAGGTCCTGGGGCTCGAGCGCACCGCAACTGCTGACCAGGTCAAGAGCGCATACCGCAAGGCAGCGCTCAAGAATCATCCAGGTGGGTTGTTGCTCAGAGGTCTGGGGGTGTCGTCACTCACCAATGCTAACATTGAACGCTGCAGACAAAGTTTCCGAGTCTGAAAAGGAAAAAGCTCATGAGACCTTCCAGGGCATCGCATTCGCCTACGCCGTCCTGTCAGACCCCGCGCGACGAAAGCGATACGACACCACTGGATCAACATCCGAGTCCATTGTCGATTCAGAGGGCTTCGACTGGAGCGAATACTACCGGGAGCAATACAAGGATGCAATCTCCGAAGATGCCATCAAAAAGTTTGCCGCGAAGTACAAGCGCTCCGACGAAGAGAAGGATGACCTCCTCATTGCCTACGAAGAGTGCGAAGGCGACATGGACCAGGTGTACGAACGAGTAATGCTCAGCGATGTTGTCGAGGATGATGAGCGGTTCCGCAAGATTATCGACGAAGCAATTGAGACGGGCGATGTCCCCAGCTTCCCAGCCTACAAGAAGGAAAACAAGCGAAAGCGCGCCGCTCGTGCCAAGGCGGCAAGGGCCGAGGAAGCAGAAGCAGAGGAGCTGGCCAAGGAGCTTGGCGTCCACGACAAAATCTTTGGCGGCAAGACAAAGGGCAAGAAGGGCAAGGGGAGCTCAGAGGACAGCTTAGCAGCTCTGATCCAGAAGCGGCAGCAAGACCGCGCAGAGGGCTTCTTCAGCCACCTCGAGGAAAAGTACGGCGCAAAGAGCGCTGCGGGCAAGAAGGGCAAGGGAAAGAAGCGCGCTGTGGATGAAGACGAAGAGGAGCCATCGGAGGAGGCGTTCCAAGCAGCTGCAGCAAGGCTTAAGAAGGCCAAGACTTCTACAAAGGATGAGAAACCTGCTTCAAGCACGGGTCGTCGATCGACGAGGTCTCGCCGGTAGAGTCAATGGAGCGTATGCTTTTGAGTATTGGGATACAAGCCGGGTTGTTTTTATTATTTCACAGGACAAGGGACAAGGGACAAGGGATTTGGGTTTACGGCGTCGCATCACGCAGCACATGCTATTCGGAAACATGTTTTTGGTATTTCACAGCCTCAGTTGGGCGCTGGGTGTGCCTGGGTAGATCTTCTATACAAGTACTGGTCGATAAAAATGCATCAATTAAATACACTGAAGATTATTTCTATCATATTACCCTGATGTTTATAAGTCATGGAATGGAGTTCTCATGTGCAACTTACAAGGCTTACAAGCACAGCATGCAAGCTTCAGTGAGCTAGCGGGGCTTGGAGTGACGCGCCAGCCACGGCAACGAACGGCCTTTCGCACAACGCTTCTGCTCCAACCCTGGATTTTCTTCTCCTTTGGCGACATGCCAGACGATGAGCGCAACGCCAATTGCGCAGATATGGGTGCATGCGCTTGATTCGCCAGTGAATCAAGGCATCAGGACACGCATTCCATGACCGAGTCTATCAAAGCTGCTCTTTATCCGCGATACTGCTTCCACCTATCGCCTACCGTGAATGCCTGGTGTCTGCTGCGTGCTGTCGACATTCACGCTCTAGATCAACATGCTGGCTTTGAAGGTACGCATATACTGGTATCTGAATTACGGCAGTTGAAACTTACTGTGCTTACAGGAGAAAACTTCTTCTTCTACAGAAACCTCCCGATAAAATGGGTGCGAGTGGTTGGCGTCGTCGTGGCCATCGAGCAATTCTTCAACCGGCGGCTTTATACCATCGATGATAGCAGCGGTACAAACATTGTTGTTGTGACTACCCCGCCAATTCCCGCAAAGCCAAAAGACGAATCGACCGGAGGCGAACAGCGAACGGACAAGGATGCAGATGCACAAGAGGCCGATCCTTATGCAGATATCGATGTTGGCATGGTGGTGGATGTGAAAGGCAGTGTGTCATTGTTCCGCAACGAACACCAGATCAATATCGAGAGGATGATCATTGTGAAGAGTACGGCTCAAGAGGTAGTGCTGTGGGAAAAGCGTGCAAGATTTCGCCGCGAAGTCTTGGACGTGCCTTGGGTGCTCCGAGACAAAGACGTACGCCGATGCCGACGAGACGCGGAACGGTCAGAAGCTGAGGCAGCGAAGAAGAAGGCGAAGAAGCAAAGCAGGACCAAGGAAGTTAAATCAGGGAGTACGAAGCTGCCTACAAGAGATTCAAAGAGCAAAAGCTCGCGTGACGACGGCGTGGCCAAGACAGTACAGAAGATCATTGGGGAGGGCGCATCAACGGGGAAATATAATGCTCTTGGGTTATAGCCTATCATGGGATGAGATTGGGAAACAATGTGTAATCCGTAATACAACCCAAATAAATTCTAGAATTCAAGCAGTAACACTCGTGCGGCGTCACTGTGTAATTCCCGAGCGCACATCATGAGCACGCCAATGCAACGATACCTCATCATATCCTACCTACCGTGCAATCAGCAAAAACAGCAAGCAAATGGCATCAATCCAAACAATTCAAGGCGACACGGCACCATCACACGGCTCAAATTGCCATTCTCCCGCTCACGCAGCCGCCAAGCTCCCAAGGTTCTGTAGCTGCTCCACAACAACGGTTCATTGATTTTCCCCTCAAACAACGCATGGATGTTTGTTTACTCCAAAGTCTCAAGCCAGCTCATACCAGCGCCGGGGCAACACCAAACACCATAACAGCCCAGCTCAGCTCCTGTCCGGCCTAAACAACCAATTCCGCCAAAAAAGAGCGAGACTCTCAAACTTTTGCATTGAGGAAAGACAAACAGTGGCCCGTGACCCACCTACGGACGTTTCCAGTACAAGCTCATAAAGGGTAACACTAAGCTCGTTATCAAGAGAGAGCTTCTTTATACCTAGGTACGTAGGTACAGAGGTAGCAATCACCAGGATATACCTATGGCCCAGTGGCAGCTGACTTAAAAGATCCCAGGCAAAGCAACAGAGGCGCAATCGGAAGGGCGTCTCCTCTTGAGTCCCTCTTGCCAGAGCTAGCCCGGCTTTTGTAGGGTAGAGGATACCAAATATTCCAAAGACGCGAGAGCTTTCTTTCTCAACTCTTCAGCATTCGCAGACTCATACCTCATATCAGCACCTCTTTTCTTCCTACAAGCTCCTATTCAGCATCACTGTACATTTGCCATTTTGGTTATATCTTCATCTTTTGTTCATCCGTTAAACCTTCTGTGACATTCCCCTCCTGTACCACAATCACCATCATTATTGCTTCATCCGCACCGCTCACAGTCTCCGAGGCCAGCACTTCAGCTCCGAATCGTCAGACACAGGTATGTCCAAAACAACAAACCACCACTGATTGTCTCCTCCCCTTTGTGGCCGGTCTGCATTCCAGGCTCCCTAGCATCTTGGAGTCATGCGTGGTTGTGAATCAGTTCCCCCACAAAACATCTTCTGGGCACCCATTCCTCTGCGACTATGGATATTTTAATTCCACGTTGGAGACACCGCTTGGTTCTGATACTATGTCTCTCGCGGGCATCTAAAGAACTCTGCTTAAGGCATTAATTTGGAAAATCACCTTGCACCATGTATACATGGATATTCTCAAATCTTCACCAATATCATGGCTTTATATCGTTTCATATTATGGATTTGTTGGCTGATACTCTCTCAAGGCACTCTCGCTTTACCCGGTTTGGATACTAGCCAGGGCCGCTTTGTCTCTTCGGAAAAGACCGTCAAATCGAAGCGCCCGACCAAGACTCGGTTGCATTCTCCCTTTAGAAACTTGTTGTTGAATGACACGTTGGCTTCTACCACGACGGTCTCCAAGTCCACCCGCACTGAGTCTTCCTCTTGTACTCAGAATAGCTTCACGACGACAGTTACTGTAACTGCGAGCTCTCTTCCAATTGAGACAGAAATATTACCTCCAACGCATATCACTCAAGTAGGCACAAGCGAAAGCGACTTTCCCCACAGTCCAACCAGATTGCCTCAAGTGCCAGCCGCAGAGACCACGGTCAGATTCTATACACGGATAGCCGATATGGACGCCGCTACCGCTGGAGAAGAAGGCATCATGGTATCAAAGAACATTTTCGCGGAGCCCATCGACGTCGATTTGCCTCCCTCCCAAATCACGACTCGAAAGGACCACCCCGTTCCCCGAAAGGGTATCTCGGAGAATGCGCCGCTTCAGACAAACAAGTTCTACTCCAATTTCTTCTTGGAAGACCAGCGATGTCCGACTTTTACTTTTCCCTACTCGCTGGCCTGGGCTGGAGGAAAAGGCATAACGGCCAGCTGGGGCATGGCATGCTCTCACACCGAGGCTAGCCAAAGGGTTTTTGGTAAAGAGAAGTTTAACGGTGCTTCGTCTTTCTATCTCAACCCGGTGGGCATACATTCCCTGGTTCTTTCAGCCAAGGAGCTAGGAAAGGAAACGACTCTATCCATTGACAGCATGACAGCCTTCTCGGCGCGGGTTCACCTGAGTAGAGACGACGATTCTCCACCCGCTATATCGTTTCCCCTGGTGCAAGGAATGGCATACATTACGGCGCAGTATAGCGGCGCGACCCCCGTCATTCAAACTGGTGTATTCTTCAAGACTATGACTCGGGTAACACGAGAGCTCAAGCATGGCCTGGCCAAGTTCACGTTCCATCTCGAGGATGGAGCTACTTGGCTGATGTATGCTTGGACGACAAAGGGGGATCCGCTGGAACTCAGGGTTGTCAACAATGGGCTGGCTGAATCGAAGAAGCCGTTTCATGGTGTCATCCAGGTCTGCAAGTGTCCAAAGAGCCAGGATGCCGAGCGTATCTTGGACGATGGTGCAGGCATCTGGCCCGTCACGCTCGAATTGACAGGTACAGCTCGCGGTTATGAAGGCAGCTACTCGTTCAATTTCGAGATAGACGGGCATCAGACTGGCAACCTTTACATGTACGCTCTCCCTCACCATGTAGACTCGTTTGATCGTGAGACAGCGAGGCGTATACAGCGGGGAACGCAGCTGCAATCCACTACGAAGGGCCTTGCCACCTTGGTCAAGGGAAATCGATGGACCATGCTCGAGCCCAAGATGCCGGTGGACATGGCGTTTGCTCCTTGGGACCCCGAGAGAGGAAGCGTCGAGAAGCTATCGAATCACGCGAAGAGCATTGTTCGTGCGGCCGCCGCAAAGGAAATCGCGCAGAACATGATTGCGCAGAGCAATCTGGATTCCATGTATTTTAGCGGAAAGGTATGCATCTTTGAAGATTTCTCGTCCCTCTCGCTGCGGTATGGAAATACAACTGACAAACTGCTCCCTAGGCCTTGGCCAAGTTTGCGACCATTCTTTACGTGGTGAAACATATGCTAGGGGACAAGGCCCTGGCACAAACTGGCCTGGGTCAGCTCAAGGCGGCGTTTGCCACGTTTGCGGCCAATGAACAAAAGTTTCCTCTTGTCTACGAATGTAAGTAGAGGCTCACTACTTGTTTACCGCTGACCTCGTTCCAAGGCCATTGTGAGATGCTAACTCTGCGACTGGTAGCTGCTTGGGGTGGTATCGTGTCGTCGGCAAGCTATGTTACGGGAAATTCTGGCGCTGACTTTGGAAACACGTACTACAATGACCATCACTTCCACTACGGTTATCATATTCTTGCTGGCGCAATCATTGGCCATCTCGACTCGGACTGGCTGAAGCAGAACAAGGACTATATCAATGCGCTGGTTCGCGATGTGGCCAATCCTAGCGCCAAGGACAAGCTGTTTCCCATGTGGCGGAATTTCGACTGGTATCACGGCCACAGTTGGGCACATGGTCTCTATGCCGCTATGGACGGCAAGGTGAATTGGGCTCTTGAGACGGCAGCGCTTCTCCATCGCTAACGGCTAGTAGGACCAAGAATCGAGCTCTGAGGACATGATGCATGCATATGCCCTCAAGATGTGGGGCAAGGTCAGCCAGAATGCCGATTTGGAGGCAAGGTAAGAGGCGAGATTCCTCATGCTCTTGCTCTAGCGATATCCACGTCTTGTGCTTGTTTCTAGTTTCCCTCGTTTCCCGCGCTTGCCCCCCTGAAAACTGAGAAATTCAAAATAGCTGATGCCAAGACCGTAATAGGGGTAATCTGCAGCTCTCCATCATCGCCCGTAGCCTGCAGAATTATTACCTGTACAAGAGCGACAACGAGGTCCAGCCAAAGCAATTTATTGGCAACAAGGTCGCGGGCATCCTATTCGAGAACAAGGTGGACCACACGACGTATTTCGATCCCAACATTGAGGCAATTCAGGGGATTCACATGATTCCTATCCTACCCTCGACACCGTTTGTGAGGGTCAAGGAGTTTGTCCAGGAAGAATGGGATGCCTTTTTCAGCGACGGGCGGATCGACGACATTGGCAATGCTTGGAAGGGCATCATTTGGGCCAGCTATGCGTCGGTTGAGCCAAAGAAGGCATGGGAATTCTTTAGCTCACGGTCATTCAGCCCCCAGTGGCTGGATGGCGGAGCATCGCTGACGTGGTTTATGGCTTATTCTGCCGGTAAGTCTAGGGTGCCTCTGTCTGTCAGAGTTGGGAATCCGATGCTAACAGGCAGCAACAGCGCTTGGGGAAATATGATGAGCAAGGAGAGGATGTCCTCTGATCTTTTGCTACTTGGCAACTGTCGGTTGGAGGCTTAGGAAGCAAGCGTGGCAAGCTAAATGTTGAAGCGATCCTTTAGATCGTCTTGGCTGCTTCCGGCCGGTGGGATGGGGCCGGGGCGGCGTATTTGTCGATGCGTATCTTGCCGTACCTTTGCCGATGCGGGATGTGATGCGGGAGGTGATGCTGCGAGGCTGAGCACGTCGGCGGCAGGACAGATGCGGCATTCGAGGGCGAAATTGACTTTGCGGGCGGGATTTTGAGCGGAGGCGTGGTGGCATTGTCAATTGCCTGTTTCTGTTTCTGTTTCTATCCCGGCTTGTTCCTGGTGAGGTGTGGCCGGCGCTGACTAAGGCCGTTTGATATCCAACGCCGTGACGTCGTCGGACATGCTGGCGGGAGGTTCGGGATGGCTCGCTCACGCCGTGACTTGGGTTGGGCGCAATGGCTCTTGTCACCTGATGGTTGCTGCGACTCGGGCTTGGTACAACGTGACGATGCATGTACATTCTGCAGAGTAGATGCTTCATTTCTCATGGGGCGTTTAATTTCGGCTTCCCTAGATCGCGGTGCTTCGGCTGTGCAGTGTGACGGTAATCAACAAGATCTCCACGTGGGCGCTTGGCGATACTAAGTTGTTTATCGATAAGATCCGCCGCGCAAGGGGCACTGCAGCAGAGCCAGAGCCAGAGCCAAAGCCTTGGTCAGAGCCTAAAGCCTTGGCCAGAGCCTTGGCTACAACCTGGGCCAGAGGCTGAGACAGTGGTGTCGTGTGTAGCCCATCGGAAACGTTGGACTTGAAAGAGTCGAGACCTCTGTGGTGACGAGTCGGCCGGCGGGGTAAGTTTGGTTCTAGAAGCAGCCGGGTAAAGTAGAGGGTAGTTGGAAATCAAAATTCAAAAATTCAAAATCATCAGTAATGAGGCTGGAGCGGTACGATTTGTCTAAACGGGGTCACGAGTGAGGGGGGGGAGAAAATTAAGCTTAATTTGCGGTATTCAACCTTTGAGAGGTGGATTTTTGGGGGGCTGTGCAGGTTGAAGAAAGAGGCGATGCGGGAGGAGGAGTTTGCTTGGTAAGAGGGGGTGAGGAAACGAATGTTTGTACGAGTTTGCGTATGCGTGTTTGAAAGGAAAGAGATTTGATGGGATAAGGGGGGAGCACGTGTTTTATGGTAGGTGAGGGTTTTGTCTTGGCCCTTTTTTTGGCGGGTGCATGCAGGCGGTGTTTTGGATGATTTGATATTGGATGTCTACGGGTACTTGATGTTGTACGAGGGTATGGAGTGGAAATAAGGTACGGTACGGAGTAGATGAGGTCAGAGTAGTTAGTAGTACTTGGGCACTGAGCGGCTACTGTAGATTGGAACGTGCGGGCATAAGGTCCGGATACGTGTGTACCTTTTTTTTCTTCTATTTCTTTCTTTGTTCGTTTTTTCGTCTCCGGCCGAGGTTATGGTTATGGGTCAGTAGGGGCCAGTTATTCGGTACTCGTAATCATTGAGTTCATTTTTATAAAACAAGCGCGGGTACCGAAACCTGGGCGAGCGAATGAGAATCAAGAAGGACGGCATTCTCCGTTTCCCTTGCCGCCCTGCCGTAAGGTACTCGTAGAACAAAAGAGAAAAAGAAGAAGCGGTTGCTGCTGAATCGTGCATGACGTCGTGGATTGACGCTTTACCTTGGTTCTAGCTTTTCTCCACCCCCCTGCGAGGGGGGGACATGCAGTTACTTTGCTCTTTGTACAGTTCCATTCCGTCACACAACAAGCTTTTTTAGACTGGCGAAGCTTTTTTGTGGAGTTTTTTTTTTGGGGAGAGAAGATCCCTGCGCATGTTTTGGGAAGCGGGAGGCGCTAATATCGGATTGGATTGGATTTGATGCGATGCGATGCGATGCGCGAATTGGCCCTTTTTCAAGGTTTCAATTACTTGATATTGAATTTGTTCTGTCGTCTTCTCCGCACACCGTATTACAGTACATCACAGTGCAGTACAGAATAGCTGCTGTCTAGTCTACAGTACTAGCTCATTGCCAAGATGCACCCAAACAATACGGTGAAAAGCAGATAGAGGTACCTGTCCTGCTAGGTAAATGTTACGCACGTGTACATACATACGTCAACCAAGGGCGGTATCGCTGTCATACAATCTGCAGGCTGCAGGAGGGGCTTCTTGGAGGGGAAGGAGGCCTCCCGGCAAGGCAAGTCGCGTGCCAAGATTTGCAGCATCCGTGCCTTGCGCCTACGGTTACGAGTTACTCGTACATACTGCAGCGTCCATTTGGGCCACCTTTGATCATCACAGTGCAGCGTCAAACATCATTGAAATCACTGAGTCATCCGACACTTACAGTATTACGAGTGCAGTGCAGTGTATTCCAGGCCTCAGCCACGGCAAGGTACCGACCGGTACCTGGCAACCTTGAACCTCCAGGTCTCACACGCACGTACCCGGGACCCCTTGTGGACCCGCGCTAGCCTTGGCCCCGGCATACCCATTCGCTGGCATCGCGCAGATACTGGATTTGCTCTTCTTTTTTTCCCTCCATCTCTCTCTCTCGATTCGCCTTGGACCGACTCGACCGCGGCTTCAACCGAGATTCCAACAAAGGGTTGCGTTGTACTGTACCGTACCCTGCTGTACCCGTCTGCTCTCGATATTCCCGCCCTGTCCGGGTAAACTCGCCTGTCCCGTATCCCACAGCTCTTCCGGAGCTTCCAGCAATGTCCCTGGGCCTGTGTAAGTGACATGGTTGCGTTTCTCTTTGTTCGTCAGGCGTGCGATCCGATCCAGTGCTTTCTTGCGACTCGTATCAAATCAAATCAAATCTCCCTTTGTTCTCTTTCCTTCGCCCTAGCTCTGTGACATACCACGCCCCCGGACCAAACAGAAACGCCACGCGCAGCTCTTAAAACCTCAATTTCTCCTCTCCTCTCCACCTGCCCCAGCCTCGTCGCCTTGAACTTTTATTACTTTATCCCTACCTCGCCGCCTCTGTGTCTCCATCCCTGCACCACTCAAATACTGGTAGTGCCTCCATAATTGCAACCTTCAATGGGCAGTGGGAATTGGCATCGTGGCTGCCATCGCTGATCCTCTTCCTTTTCCTCTTCATCCTCCCGCCTCCTACGACACTCGGCTGCCTTGCCTTTGCTGCGAATAGCTCCAACTAGCAACTCTCCCTTACCTCTCGCGTGCAATCCTCTGCTGCCATCTACTCTCTTTTTCACCTTTGCGCCGCCTTACTCTTTCTCTCTTTTATCGACCCATCTCGCTCGTTGCGATCCCTCGTAAACTGACCACACTCAATTGGCATCGTCGATTACAGTCAACTTGAATTGGACGAGACGCATTCGGCGCACCATGAGCTACAAACCAAACAACAACGAGCGCACGCCGCTCCTCAATGGCCTCAACGGCGAGGGCTCCAATGGCAACCAGAATCACATTCTAGGTGATATTCGTCGCGAGCGCTCCGCCGCCTACCAATTCTTCTTCGATTCGAAGCACACGCCCGGCAATGACAGCGACAACTTGGTCGTCCGCAGCCTTGCCTACACTTGGCATGTCACCAAGGTGACTCTCCTGAGCAGTAAGTTTTGCGCAAGGATTACAATCCCGCCCGTTTCTCGGCAAATAGCTGTATACTAATATATCTTCTTCGCCATTTAGACTATGTCAACTTCCTGCTCATCATGGTCCCCATCGGCATTGTTGCTGGCCGCCTCGGCTGGAACTCAACCGCCGTTTTTACCATCAACTTCTTCGCCATCATCCCGCTCGCCGCCGTCTTGTCCTTTGCGACTGAGGAAATATCTCTCAAGCTCGGCGAGGCTCTGGGTGGGCTGCTGAACGCTACTTTTGGAAACGCTGTTGAGTTGATTGTACGTTGCGCGCAATATTTTCTCATCTTTTGGTAGGGACTGACTGTTTGCAGGTCAGCATTGTGGCTCTCCGCGAGAACCAGATTGAGGTTGTGCAATCCTCCATGCTCGGATCCATTCTTTCCAACTTGCTGCTGGTCATGGGAATGTGCTTTTTGTTTGGCGGTCTTCGACACCGTGGTTCGACAGGAGCTGGTACAGAACAGGTCTTCTCGGCCGCCGTTGCGCAGACTACCTGCTCTCTCATGGCCCTCTCCTCTGCTTCCCTGGTCATTCCCGCTGCGGTATGTTCTCCCCTGCCTCACCTTAAGATTACGAGCTTTGTCTAACATTCTCCTGTAGCTGTACGGCGTTCTCGACCAGAAGGATACTGATATCGGCGACAAGGACCGCAGCATCCTGACTCTTTCTCGCGGCACTGCCATCATTCTGCTGGCTCTATATGCCCTGTATCTCGTTTTCCAGCTTCGCACGCACAGCAACCTTTTCGATCCCGAGGACCCTGCCACCGCCGACGGTGAGGAGCCCGAAGAGCCCACCCTGGGTCCGATTGCTGCCACCGGAGTCCTCGTCGTTGTAACAATTTTGGTCGCCATCTGTGCCGATTACTTGGTCGGAAGCATCGATGACCTTGTCGAAAGCGCAAATATCAGCAAGGCATTCATCGGTTTAATCCTGATTCCCATTGTTGGAAATGCTGCGGAACATGTCACTGCCGTGGTCGTCGCCCTTCGCAACAAGATGGACTTGGCCATGGGTGTGGCAATTGGCTCCAGCATCCAGATCGCGTTGGGTGTCACACCATTCCTCGTTATTGTCGGATGGATCATTGGACGTGACATGACGCTCCACTTTGAGACCTGTGAGTTACACCTGTGCCCAAAGAATTTACCTTCAAAACTAATCATGATTTAGTCGAGACTGTTGCATTCGCCGTGTCTGTCTTGGTTGTCACTTATACCGTTCAAGACGGCAAATCAAACTATCTCGAAGGTGCCATGCTTCTCGGCCTCTACATTATCATTGCCGTTGCTTTCTTTGCTACACCAGGCGACTTTCTGGACAAGGCAACAAATCTTGTCAGCGGTGGCAACTAAGTACGACTGAATAACGTCGACGACGATTATGCGAGTTGATATCCACTACCCTTGGTCGGAGATGACATGCATTCGACTATTAAAATACCACCATAGCCGTGGACGCTATGAATACCTTGATAGCATCCATTTCTTGTGTTATGGACGAACGCGGGACTTGTTTCCTGCAACAAAAACCCTACCACCGAGATTACTGCTGGCTATACCAGCCCCCTTCCTATCCCTGTATTATTATTTTCATGCGTTGGGCTGAATTCCAAGGATTGCAAATTTGAAGTCTTTGCAAGGGACGGCTGAGGGTCAGGGAATATTGCTAGATGCGTCGGATCAAAATGTGTGCCCCAAGGTAGCGGTGGTCACTTTGCCTTTTTTTTTTTCTTCCTTTGTTCTTTTTACTTTTTGCTTATTTCCTTTTTCTGCCTCGCGATCTATGGGAAAACGGACAAAATGATGGCGTTATATCGTGTTTGTATTGATAATTTTAATGATACCTGTGAAAAAGCAACGAGTTGTTTGCACCTGACGTCTGCCGTGATATTTCCAACAGAAGAGCTATGAACAACATTCCACCTGAATCGACTTTTAACAACCGCGATATAGTCAGGCCCTATGAAAATCAAACTCGAATGGTGTATACAATGTAAAAAGAAAATAAATGGTCCATCGTCGGGGTAAGTCTATTTTTTCTCAATTTGACAGCATTAAATAGAAAATCTATGCAGAAGGCTTCGACATGGGCGTGATAATGCCCTGCTTCATAATCACCCGCGGCTTCGTGTTGTTCTGGAATGTCTCCTTGGTCATCCATTCGGGGCCAACAGGCAGACGCAAAGCCCGCTCGTACTGCTGTCTCGATTCGAATGGGAAGGGGAGCTGGGAAGCGAGATAGCGGTCGTTCTGTGATTGTAGAGGGTCAGTTTTCCGGGACAAGAGTAAATATTGAAAAAAACAAGGGGGCTAGGGTGTTGAGACGAACCTTTTTGATGCGCTTTTCGTTAATGATGACTTTATCCAGCTTGGCGTCCTTGCGGTCCTCCTTCTTGATGCCCTCGACCTTTGTCAGGAAGCGGCCCTGGTGCCTCTTCTTCTCGCGGGCGCTGATGCCCTCGCCGACCCAGGAGCCCCAGCCGGGGAGCGTGTTGTCAATGACCTTGTCGTCGTCCTCTTCGGCAATCTCGTCCTTTTCGCGCCGGAACTCGGCGACGACGTCTTCGCCTGCAAAGGCCCGTGCCACGAGGGCCTTGTCGCGGATGGCGAGGGGCAGGCGGTTCTCTGACTCGGCGTCAGACTCGGATTCGGAGGAGGTGTCGTCGTCGTCGTCGTCGTCTTGGGCTTTGGGTTGTGACTTCTTGGCTGGCTTGGATTTCGGTTTAGGTTGAGAAGCGGTGAGGATGTTGGCGTTGAGGTCGAGGTCGTCGGCGCGTGCTGAAGTCTTCTTTCTGCGTGAGTCGCCCTGAGACCAAGCTCCCGCGATGGAAGACGTTGCCTCGGCAGGAGTTAACCAGGCGTGGTTCACCGAGCCGTTTGTGATGTGAGGGGCGCCATCGCCGTTTGCGAAGCCCACGTCTTGCTCCTCTTCCCTAGAGTCCTTGACGCGGTTCCTCTTGGCTTCTCGGGCTGATATGTTTTGCGGCATGGCGAACGGGTTGGCTGCTCCGTTGCCGTACTGCCTTCGGCCAATCTCGCCGCCCTTTTCTTCTTCGTCGGAGACTTGGGCTTCTTCTCCGTCTAGTTCCCTGCGGATTTCCTTGATGAGGTCGTCGTTTGCCTTCTTCTTCGCTGCTTCCGCCTTTTGCATAAACTTCATCTTCATCAGCCTTGACTGGGGCTCGTCGTCTTCTTCTTCGAGCTCATCCAGCTGTCGCCGCAAATCATCGTTATCATCGTCGTCAGACCCAGAGCTGCTGGTCTCGTCCGAATCGTCTCCAGCTCCCCTTGAGCTCTTGCCCTCTTTCCTTCTACGCAGCTCCTCGTCCTTTCGAGCCATCTCCGTCAAACCAGACCGGAAATCGTCGTCCCAAACAGCACGCTTCGCCTTGGATCCCATCTTGGCCCACTTGCTGTCCTTGTGACGCTGGCCTACTCGCTCCAGCGCACGACGACGGTCCTGAGCTTCCCTCTCCTCTTCGGAATCAATTTCGCCAGCCTCGGCCATGGCTTCCTTGGTAGCCATCTCATCGCGCTCCCGCTGTTTTCTGTGCACTCGGTGATAGGCCTTGCTCTTGATCTTCTTGATACGCTTGGCGCGCTTTGCTTCTCTGGAATTGATCTCGCGCTCCAGACGCTTCCTTTCCAGAACCTGCTTCCGAGTAAGCAGGTTGCCCTCCTCGTCGAATTCCTGCTTCTTGGGCTTCTTCTCCTTTTCCAGAGATAGGCCGCTCTGCTCCATGATGCCCATGATTGTAGACTCCAGCTCGTTGGCGGCACTCTTCAGCGTGAGAGGTTGAAGCTCTGTCCGATCGAGTCCAGCTGATTCGGAGTTCTCGGGAAGAGGGAATATCAGGTGTTCGGCTCTGCGGTTCTGCTTAACGGTCTCCGTCCATCGATTAAGCGTCTCGTTTGTCTTTTCGTAGGCGGCTGCTCGGTCGATGCGGCCCTGTTCTCTTCTTGATAGTGGCACATCTAGCTTCTTTGACGCCCCGGGCCGCGTTTCTTTCGATTCCTTCTTCAGGAGTTTTACTGATTGCTTCATGAAAGGGTCGTTTATTCCAGAGAGTCCGAGGTCGCCGAGATCGATCTTCTGGTTCTTGGAGACTGGCGCGTCTTTGTCGTCATCTTCCTCACCACCAAATCCAGATATCAAGCCTTTGAGCTCGTTCAATCTCTCGGGATCGGCCTCCTCGTCGCTGTCATCATCAACATCCTCAGAGCCATTCGACTCATCAGAATCCTCCTCATCTTCCGAGTCTTCCTCTTCGGAGCCCTCTTCACCTTCTAGCTCTTCTTTTTCAGATTCTTCCTCGAACTGATCCAGAGCCGTTGCTAGATCAATAGCATCTTCGCCAAGAGTTTCTCCTTGGTCGTCATTGCTATCGTCAGAGTCTTCTGAGTCGTCGTCCTGTTTTTTCTGTGGGTTAGCACTATGCATCAGTACTTTTACCAATTGCAATCTCTCACTTTTCGTTGGCCGGTCTTGGAACCGCGAAAGGCATAGCCCTGAAACATTTCGTTGTCGCTGTCGCCAAACGCATCGTCACTCTCAATTTCGGAATCCTCGTCGTCGTCTGCCATTCCACCAAGCTGCCACTCGTTCCCTTCGCTGTCGCTGCCGAATTCTACATCGCCACCAGCTGCCGCACTGCGCTGGGGAGCCTTGATCTTCTTCCGCTTAGGACCCTCTTCTTCGTCGTCGTCCTCATCGTCGTCCTCTTCGTCTCGCGCATGCTTCTTCTCAATTTCGGCATCCAATTCTCGTGCTCGTGGCGTCTTCTTTTCCTTTGTGGGGAATCTCTCCTGCGCAATGTTGAAGGCATTCAGCGCATTCGTCTGCGCCCTCGACTTGGACTTCTTGGGGCCAGACTTGGCCTTTGGCTGGCTTAGCAGCGGCCGTCCATGAGCCTGTCGACCCGGCATCCTCACGAACTCTGTATTCGTAATTTATAGGGCGTTATTGCCAGGCGCTATGCGACGTGAAGCTGTCCAAGTACCTCTCTCTCAACCTTTTTTTCCCTTCTCTTTTTTTTTGCTGCTGCTCAACTTTGCCTTGCATTTTTTCTGCCGTGTGAAAAAAATTGGCGGTGAGGGTAGTTTGGCGGGGACCCCCGGCGGCATCCCACCTATCAGCGCCCCTCCAATTGTTTCCCGACTCCGCTGTGGCCCGCCCGCCTCGGCGCCCTGTAAGCTCCGACGACATGCTATAATTCAGAATCCCGAAATATCGTGCGATTCCAGCGCCTTTTCGCCTTCACATTGAGCGCTATTGCGCAGAGAAGCACAAAATGGCCGTCTTTGCAGCTGGGCTTCGGAGGGCTGCCCTCCAGATGCCCTCGAGGTTCTTTGTCTGCAACCAATGCCTTCGACAGGCGCCCAGACGCTCTCCCTCGCCCATCCTGAACATCGTACGATCACGAGGATATGCACATGCGAAGCCATTGGAAAGCCTGGCGGCCCAAAACGCTTCGGCTGTTGCATCTCAGGTGCAGGCCAAGGCTCCAAAGGCGTTTCCTAAGAAAACCACCTCCAAGGCTATCGCGTATTGGCTCATTGGCAGTGCTGCTAGCTGCTTCGGCATCGTCGTCTGGGGTGGACTAACAAGATTGACTGAGTCTGGGTATGATTCCAATTCGCTTCGGATGAGCAACAGAAGCAATGCAAGAGTCAGTCGCTAACTAGATACTCTGTATATAGACTCAGCATAACGGAATGGAGGCCCGTCACCGGCTCTTTGCCTCCCATGTCACTTGCCGACTGGGAGTCTGAATTCGAAAAATACCGTGCGTCCCCGGAATTCCAGCTGCTCAACCCTCACATGACGCTGGAGGAGTTCAAGAAGATTTACTTCATGGAATGGACCCATCGCCTCTGGGGTCGCTTCATTGGCCTCTCGTTTGTCCTTCCCTCGCTGTACTTTGTCGCGCGCCGCCGAGTCTCTCCCAGAATGGCCGTCAACCTCCTCGGCATCTCCAGCTTGATCGGTTTCCAGGGCTTCATTGGCTGGTGGATGGTCAAGTCGGGTCTCAAGGACGATCTCTTTGCTCCTGGCTCTCACCCACGTGTCTCCCAGTATCGATTGACCACTCACTTGGCTACCGCGTTTGTCTGCTATTCCTGGATGCTCATGTCTGGCTTGACCATCCTTCGCACCCGCCGTCTGCTCGCCGACCCCGCTGCCGCCTCCGCTATGATTAACGCCATCAAGAACCCCGCCCTCAAGACCTTCCGGCGCTCAGTTCTTGGTGTCACCGGCCTCGTCTTCCTCACTGCCATGTCTGGCGGCTTGGTTGCCGGTCTCGACGCCGGTCTCATCTACAACGAGTTCCCCAAGATGGGCCTCGGCTTCACCCCGCCAAAGACTGAGCTGTGGGACAAGTTCTACTCCCGCAAGGAAGACGGCTCCGATCTGTGGTGGCGCAACATGCTCGAGAACCCCAGCCTCGTCCAGCTCGACCACCGAATCATGGCCATCACGACCTTTTGCACAATCCTCGCCCTCTTCGCATACGCCCGCACCGGAAAGGTCGCCGCCGCGCTCCCCAAGAACGCAAAGAAGGGCACTACTGGCCTCGTCCATCTCGTCACCTTGCAAGCGGCCCTCGGTATCTCTACCCTAATCTACATGGTTCCCACCCACTTAGCAGCCACTCACCAGGCTGGCAGCCTTGCTGTTCTCACTGGCGCCTTGGTCCTCGCCCACCGACTACACATCCCAAAGTCAACGGTGCGGATGATTGAGAAGAAGCTGAAGCAGATCAAGCCATGAAGCGAGCCGCTTCTCTGTATGAAATAGATGATGTACTATTACGTTACACGGGGGAACAATTGCCAGGGACAAATCTCGACGGAAAATCATGTATAAAAACTCAACTCAAGACATATATAGAGGGCGAGGCAAGGAAAAGGATTCTATAAAAAAATGCATATATATTCCATCTATTGACGCCTACTCCTCACTTTCGATTTCTAGTCAGCAATGCCCAGTAGTAGTTTCACAAATATTCGACACCTCTTCCTTCTTCAGCTTTATCCCATTCTACCAACACACCAAAAGGAAATGGTAAAAAAAAATGAAAAGATAAAACGGCAGTAAATTTGACATTCTCCCAGTCCCCTAACCATTTCCTCCGCCAGTCTATATGCTTCTTTATCCGGCCCAAATGCTGCGGTTTCTATATTAACACACCATGGAGGCGCACAGAAAATGCTGATTGATCCCTTTTTTGTTGAAAATAATCGTGAGATTTGTAATATCGCGTGAAAGGGAAATTGAGAAAAAGAAAAGAAAAGAAAAGCTTTTGTCGCTCGAAATGAATGCCGGTAACCATGATGGCCAGTGTACAACCGTTATATAAAATGAGACGTTCCTTCTATTAACCGTCCGAAAATACGCCCTCTTCCGATCTATGTTTTTTTCGTCGACATTGCTTATTCCAAGTACATGTCGCCACGCACCCCTTGCATCGCCATGGTGATGTCCGCGCCATGCATGGCATTGGCTTGCATTGCCGCCATGTTCATGTTGGGCATGGCACGGTTCATGGCCATGGCGGCTCTGCTTGCAGGGCTCCCAGCTCCGTTTTGCATCATGTAACGCATATCTGCTGTGTTACGTTGCTGTGCCTGCTGCTGTTGAGCCTGCTGTTGCTGGACTTGCTGTTGGACCTGCTGCTGAACCTGCTGTTGGACTTGCTGCTGAACCTGCTGCTGAACCTGCTGCTGAACTTGCTGTTGGACCTGTTGTTGTACCTGTACCTGCTGCTGTTGCTGCTGCTGGTTCATGGGACTGCGAGTCCGAGAAACATCAAGCTGCGCCTGCTGCTGTATAGGTGGGTGCGATGTTTTGATGGGTGATTGGCTCATCATGACAAAGCTATCGTCGTCTTCCATCTCGGCATCAGCATCTTGATCGCTGGTTTCTTCGATCGACGGCGGGCCTGTGTTGGTTGTAGACGAAGCGCTTTGCTCACTGGCCGGACCATTCGTGCTTGCGGTCGAGAGCCTTTTGTCGAGCTGCTGCTGTTGCGGCTGCGGCGGCGGCGGCGGCGGTTGCGTCAACTGTGGTGTTTGCACGGCGCTTGGGGGTTCTGATGGACTGTTTTGGTTTCCCACAGCAGGAGTCTGAGCCGCTGTCTGGTCCAGAGGCCGCTGTGCAGTCATCCCCGTGGCAGTAACACGACTCGACACAATCATATTCTTCCATCGGTCTATTGACTTTGCTACAAGGGTATTCAAGTCCAGATGCCGATCCTCGAGCTCAAAACCAACAAGCTTGGTCCCCGTGACAGCCTGCTCATAGGCGTACGCAAGAACGTCTCGTTCTAGGGGAATGGTGGAGGGTGACCGCACTTTGAACTCTCTCGGCTGCTGCAGTCGGTTGAGCTGGTCGATGTGTGATTTGAGATTAGCGTTTTCTTGCTTAAGCTTATGGTGCTGCTCTTTCATCTTCTCCATTTCCTTATGTTTGCGGCCCACTCCACGTGCCAGCTCAAGAAGCCATAGTTCACTTTTCCGCTGGCTGGGCAGATTCTCCCAAACTGCATACGCAGACTGCAGGTGTTCGTTGACATGCTGCTCAAGCATTTCAGCGGCTCTCTCAGCCTTCTTTACGGCCTCTCTCACGTCTCGATACGGGCCCCCGGTTGGGGGATACGCCATCTCCTCCATCACCGTGGTCGTGGCCGAAGCGCATGTAACTTTCCATGCCTTGAATTCCTCCAAGAAGTAGGTCTGAAGCGCTTCATATTCACGCTGGGCTGGCCACTGTATCGCCCAGGATGTCGAGGTAGGGTGCTGAGTCGATGAGAACAGGGTGGGCGGTGGCTGAAGACACCGCAAAGTGAGAGCTGGAAAATCCAGAGCAAGAGGATCGAAGTCGAAAGGCGTCGAATCACTATCAATCTGCTGTCTAGCTTGGTGTTAGTCGATCCCGACCCCTATGGCGAACACCAGATCTTGACGAAGCCCTGAAGAGACGAGATAACTTACTTTGCCGCCCGCCATGAGCTCAGCAGTTCTCTAAGGGCCAGCTCTGCGGCTCTAGCAGTGTCCATAGAGTCTGCCAGCTTTTGTTTAATATCGAACTGAGCTTTTTGGGCCATCTGTTTGCTAGCGTTCCTCGATACCCCGGGACGCTTGTTGGCATCTTGAGGGGCATTGCCATCCCAGGCATTCTTGCCCGGAAGATCATTTATAACGCCAGTGGCTTCCCATGGGGTATTATAAGAGTATTTGACGGGTCCAATAGCGTATAGACCCTCTTTGGGTACAGCAGAGGGTTTGAAGCTATCTGACTCTTGCCCAGGCGATACTTTCCTGGCCGCTGGTTTTGGGGTACCGGCGGGGGTGGAATTATCTCTTCGAGCACCAAGAGAGCCTCGAGGCTGGCGTCGAGTGATGTTGCCGCGGAGCTTCCGGATAGCATCAACATCATGAATACCATCCGGGGGCTTGGGGTTCTTGTCTTTGATATAGAGATCAAGATGTCGGCCGAGGGAAGACGAGGTGAAGGCTTGGCCGCAGTACTCGCAGTTTTTGTCCTTTACAGCCTTGGGCTGGTTGCCCTCGGCATTGGGTACCGGCGTTTCAGACATTGCTTGCAAGTCCTAGTAGAGAGGGAGTGCCACGAGGGAAGAGACACGGCGGTGAAAAGTAGGATATGTTGGTTTTCTTTCTTTCGTCGGCAGAAGCGATCGATCGGCCGGCTAGAGGAGGGGGAGGGAGATATCGTTCTGGCGCTACGAAACAGGCAGAGAAAAGGTGATCTGATGGAAGACGACCAAAGCCAACAGCTCCTTTCGTGGAGCAGGACCTGTGAAGATCATAAGGAGCGTATAAAGGACCAGGGGCGAGTTGGAAAACGAGCGTGGGTAGCAAATGCCCTCAAGGGGGAGGCGGTTCACAGACGTCAAGGCTGCTTATTCAACTTCAGAGCAGCGTGGAAGCAGACAGGGACAAGCCAATGCAGCAGCAGAACAAAGACCTCTTAACGACAGCCCAGAAACAGCTCACCCAATTCCCCTCGTGACAAGCTCAAAGTCAGGAGAAGCCGTGGGAAACCTTTAATTATTTTTTTTAGGTGGTGAGCCGGCTCAGGGGTGGGACCTCGAACGGGACGCTTCCATGGGAGAAGTGGAAAAGGAACATTGAACCCCCCCCCCCCCCCCCCCTCTCCCCACCGCACCGGGCCCAGGCGCTACAGGCGGCTCATAGCGGGCAGCTCAGGCGCTGGCACTCGCTGTACAGCAACAGCAGCAGCCCACCGCTAGGCGCCTGTGTGGCCGCTGCCCCCCCTGTCCGGCGCGGCCCCCCAGATTAGTGCTCCAGCTGTCAGCGTCGCCGAGAGACCGTCCGCTGGTGGTGCGGATAGCGGGAGAGAGGCGTGCCGATCGTGACCGCGGTTTGCTGGCGGTGGCCAGGGCCGCAGTGAGTTGTTCAGTTGTTTCGGTCAGGCCAGCCAGCCGCCGAAGCCGGGTTTGAGTTGTGAGGAAGCTGAGTCGGGCATCTACGAGGTCGGACTCCCAGGCTGAGAGGAGAGAGAGACATCCAGCCAGGCACGTGCTGGTACATGTACATTGGATGTATGAGAGCCTGGGGGGGCCAATTGAGGGTGCCGCACTCAGTGGGCAGAGCAAAGAGGTCGGGTGCATGTACCTCCTACTAGCTGCTGGCTACAACGCCTGTACTCATCCTCCGTGCCTCCTCATCCTCGAGTCAACCACCGGCAGGCAATCGGCTGCAACTGCCTACATGTACCTACGAGTGAGCGCCATGTAGGTACGGGGTACAGCACGGAGCACAAGTACGGGTACATGTCACCTCACCATTACCTGTAGTCGATGTTTTAGAGGCAGCTACTCCTACGCCAGCAGTAGCGTCGGTAGGATGCAGGAGCAACGGAGTATTGGCCGTCTGCGACCTGCGCGGTGCTCCGTACGGATACCTTCCATTACCTTACACGTACATGTAGGTAGGTACTCGTAATGGGGCGCCGCCGGAGGAAGGAGGCTCGCAGGAGATTGTCATGGTGCCTGCCCACTCTCGCCAGGGAATCATTCCGGCCCTGCTGTTCGTGTACATGTACTCGTACCGAGTAACTTACATCATGGGCCGATGGAGACCTCATGGAGCTTCATCAGCGTCTGTCCTCTTAGGTTCAAGCCATCCATTGGCCTTGTCACTACCTTACGGCCACGGGTATGCACTGCCCAGATGCCTTGGCAACATGGAGCTTGAATGATCCGCCAGCAGCTACTACCAGCAGCTGAAGACCTGCTGTACGATGCATACTCTACTCCATACCTACAGTACGAATACCGCCTTACTCGTTGCCTTCTCGCATGTCTGTACAGGTACTCCTAGGAGCACAGGAGCACAGAAACAACACGACAAGACGTCGGGCAGCCGGCCGCAAGAGACTAGACGATGCCCAGACGGACTCGATCAAGACTCGCCAGCAAGGGTGGCAGCGATCGGAGCCATCTCAGGAGTAACGTGGACGGATCCTACAAGCACAAGGCCGAGCGCCTGCCATTCAAAGGCCGTGTCCCATCTAGCTCAGAGCCAAGGGCATGGCCGGCCAGCTGTTTCTCGTGGCGTTCTTGAATCCAATCGCTTCATTCTTGCAGCCAAACTGCACGCGATCCCACCTCTCCTGCGCCCGTGCCAGCCACCCTACTTCGCACCGGCCGAATTGCAAAAGATCCAGACCGGCTGAGCGCCGCCAATGAACGGAGTGGGCATCAGAGAAAAGCTCGGATGCCTAGCGTGCTCTGCTGTTGCAGCAGGGCGCTTTGTGATTCAGGCAAGTTGAGAGAAAGTGTGAATGCCATCATGGCTCGTTGGCTATTTGTTACTTCAGGCTATGTATTGCTTACAGCCTCATCTCCCGAATGGCAAGTACGAGCATCAGTGTCACATTCGACGCCCAAGAATACCCTCCCACCGATGGCGCAATGCCCTTCGTAGCATTCAAAAACTCGAGTGCTCACCATGCGCTGGCCCTTCGTCCTCCAAACACAGGCCAGATTAAAAAGATCCGAGGCTTCAGGGGGGTTGCTTCGGGAGATCACCCAGGCCATCCAGGGGGTGGGCGCTATGGTCAAAGTTCGACAGCCATTCTCCTTGGTTAAGCTAAAGTCAGACGCTTACTCCGTTGATACAAGCATGACAGAGAATGAGACGAGTGTCCAGAAGAGCCAGAGTGTCTGGCTGGCGGCCCAGGAGCACACACCTGTCATGTCATCGAAACATTGGCCCCTTGTCCGTCCCGGGAGCTGTCATATCACTTCCGCGCCGCCGTTGTTCGACCGTTCGTCAACGGCCTAACTGCTTGTCTGGCCTGGTCTTTTGCTGCATGGGCATATGACAACGGGTCCCCTTGTCGCAGGCCCAGCCTTTTTTTCGGTCATCTCTCGTCCAACTAGCATTTTACGACCTTGTGCCGTGTAGAGAAGCGCAGGTCTGAGGAAATCACCGCGTCCTATGACAGAACGCTTCGTGGTCGTCTGTAGACTTATCATTCTGGCAGGATCATGACCATGCTGGGCCAAAAACAGCTCAGGGTTGGGCGCATCACGTACTCGTAACCGCTGCCCTGCTCCTGTCTCGTGGGAAAAAGAGCTTGACGTGAGAGCCGACCAAGCCCCTTGGTGCGATTAGCGCAGCGATGGTGGAGACTTCATCAACATGGGTTCTCACAGCCAGCACAACAAACTCCGTACGAGTAGCATTACAGTACATACGCTCGTATGCAGCAGTCCCAAGACGGCACCTTGGCGTACTTGTAGCCGAGGAGAGTGATGCCTGCACGGACTCCCTGACCACTGCAGAAGAATTTGCAGCCCCAAAACTGAGAAATTCCACCAGCCGCCTTTCTGCCTTGTTCTTAGCCATATGGAGCACGCTGTACTCCGTATGACGATGACTACTCTACGACGACTCCTGCTTTTGCTATGCTTTGGCACGAGGTGGGGAGAAGGGTTGGAAAAAAGAAAAAAAAAAAACGTTCCTCCCTGGGCCGCAAGTAAGACCTCGCCGGGAAAGCTTCCGTGGACCGGCATTGAAACATTGTCTCGAAAAGCTTGGATGTGCTTAGCCGCTTCTTAATCCCTAGATTACTGCGGCTGAGGATTTCAGCCGGGGAAGAGAGTCGCCTATGGGGAGTGCCATGGGAGCTCATTGGGTGCGTAATCGCCGACGGTATGAGTTTTGTCTTTGATTTTCTTGATTTGCTTTGGGAGATGGCCACTTTCCAACAGCAAAAATCCCCGTCTACGATGCAGCACTTTCGTTTCCTGCCACGAAGTTGATTACTCCTTACATGAAGCGAATACTATTGTCGTCTTGGTGCCGCGCTGCATACTAGGTAGGTATATAAGACGGTAAACGATGGCGTCGCTGACTAGCACCTTGGAGCTAATGGCCAAGGGGTGTGCTTTAGTCTTGGTGTGGTACGACTGGATATCGTCCATTTCAGCACCCTATCTCTTGTAGAGATCGCATCTCGATACGCCCATAGCTGGGTCGATCTATTTCCGTCCTCCCGTAAGGAGTAGCTCGAGGCGGAATACAGTCTGGCACACGAGACGTTAGGGCTGCCGACTAGGTAGGCAAGCAAATTACTCACGTCTAATTAAGTACCCTCCATGGAAGGACGCTGCAATACAACCTCTGACGAGGCCGTGCTGTCGCTTCAAAGCAGCAGAGTCGTATTACACACTAAGCTTCCGGCAAAGATCCATGGAAGTCTCTGCGATCTCCCCCCTGGCTAGGTCCCTTGTTGCCGGTCGCGAGTGTGGTTGCGTGCATTCTAGCGGGCAAACAGGAATGCCAACCGGCCTTCTCGAATCGGCAACGTTTCGCATCTTGCCGCACTCGTCTTTCTTTTTTTTTTCGCCTTGGTGGGCTCGGATCCCCGGACCGTGGCACTTTTGGCGCTCCAAACACGAGGCCGATTGCTCCCTTTGAGTTACGCCGGCCGGTCTGCTTGATGACCCCGTTACACAAAGGACCGTTGGCCTTGCTTGGGTCATGTTGGACCCTCATTTTAGCTAACAAGTTTGCTTAGCCGCGTGCAAAGAGCCTCTTCGGGTGATCTACCAGGTACGACTACTGCATGTCTGGGTGCTGGCGGCAGCATGTGATTCCGACGAGGGCCGTTTGATATTGCAGTAATTTACACCTACATGGTGCTAGCGAATTCGACGGGGCTCGATAGTCATACTAACGTCAATTATTGAACGCTAGGTAAGTAGAAGGCTGCTGTCCTTGCAAGAGTCTGCCAAGAGAGCTCAATGAGACAGTCGAAGGAATAAAGGCAGGGCGCACACCTGCGGGACATGATGGCATTATGCGTGGATTAAAGAATACGACGCCCTGCCAACAGCCTTCCATCGCAGGGACCGGCGCAAAGTTGACTGCGCCAACGACCACCCGGCTATTCATGCAGGCCAAGTTGAATGCGGCCATTGGAGTGGTGTGGACGTCGGCCGACTCACAATTGATGTTTTACCGACGGTAATTCTCGTTGACTCAGGACTCGGCGTAACTGCGACTGGCCTACATGGCTGGCTCGTTCCAGGATATGCGGCATATCGCAGCTCGGCGTGTTGCTGATCCCGATTCCTTCTGGCTGGGGCGTCAAAGGACAGGTGAGCAGGAAGTGGCCACAGCTTTAGGATGCGTAATTTGACGGCAAACAATGGAGAATCATGCATGCAAACATGTGTGCCAAGTACGGGAGCAAGAGAGCTCTAAATAGGTAGCAATCGCTTCTTGAGGCACGCTTTATTGCTCATGTGAGCTACAGACAAGCATGCAGCCAGCGACAGCCGAGCGTGCCGGATATCGGGAAGCGCCGTTTCGCTGGACGAATGGCTTGACACAAGATTTATTGTATGGAACAATGAATAAATGACTTTGATGGCCCGAGCAACAGATTCCGGGTCGCCGTATGAGTATGGGTAAAAGTTTGTATAGAACCACCAGAGTCGGGCTGGTTTTTGTTCTTCGTCAAGGCGTCGTCCAACATGTTTGTTAGCACAGACGTGGAGCAAAGATGCAAAGAATGCTTCGTCCATCACAGGTGAGCAGAAACAGTGGAAACCCCATGAATAAACGGTCAAGCAGATTTCGACGCATTATAAAGCTCACCAAACTTCGCCATCAATGATGGAATGGCCCATTGAGGCGTTACAGCTCTACCAAGTGCTAATAGGCATCACGACTCAGGGCGTTGAAAGTGGAGAGCTGGCAGCTGTTGAAATCGATAACGATAAGACCAAGAAAAATTAAGCTCACGTGACGGAGCGTCACTCGGCAACACCAAAGCTTGAGGCCCGCGCCGTCCATCGCGTTTGCTTACTGGACGGCGTCAAGCGCTTGCGACCAGGTTGCGCCGTCCGGGACTGCGAAAGGATTCTGTAACTGCCAGGCGAATTAGTGAACTGTGACAATGCCTCCAGGTACGTGCACCAACTGGCTGCCACTTGGCTCCTCCTCCCCCCTTGGCGAGCGAATCGCGCCTGTGCAAAGTGCATAGATGATCCCCCCCCAGTAGCCGGAGACAGCTCCAGCTCAGTACTTGCACCTGAACGCTCTTCGCCTTGACAGCACCACCGCTCCATCACTGTTTACCGTCGCATCATGGCTCCCAAGGGGAACAAGAGAAGATCATCCACTAAGAGCAGAGCAGCACTCAGCGACGAAGAAGCCTCGGACTACGAGAGCGCGCCACCCGTCAAGTCGTCGCGGAACTCCGCGTCAAGCGAGGCAGAGGAATCAGGCTCAAGGCCCCGGCGAAACGGAAGAGTCTCAAAAAAGGTGGAAAGGGACGAGGACGAGGACGAGGATATTGAAATCGAGGATGCGGACAATGATGTGAACGAGGATGGGGATGGGGATGGCCTCGAGGAAGATGTGTATGAAACCACCGGATGTTGCACGGCATATGGCATTGAGACCTAACAACTGCTTATAGGTTCATCGTCGAGGCTATCAAGAAGCACATGATTGACGAAGATGTGCGTAGGATGCACCTCCGTCGCGTTTTTTCGTTTGTTTGACGACACCACGGCTAACATCGCGTAGGGAACATTGAAATTCCACGTCAAGTGGGAGGGCTACGAGAAGAAGTCAGATATGACTTGGGAGCCTGAAGAGAATCTACTGTACGTGCAGATTGCGGAGCGCGGGGTCAAAGGACACGCGACTACTAGATGAAGCGACTGACTTTGGGTGCGACTTAGGGAGTCTGCGGGCGAGGTTCTCAGTGCCTATCTCGAATCCATCGGCGGGCGAGACAAGATTTTCGAGGAGACGCAAGAAGCCGCCCGAGGCAAGAAGCGCAACCGGACGAACAGCACAACGCCGGCCGCCACGACGAAGCGTTCCAAGAGAAACGGAACACACCCTGGCGACTCAGCACCGCCAGCCACGGCGGAGAAATGGAGCCCTCCGGCCGGGTCGTGGGAGGACGAGATCGACACGATTGATGCTTGCGAGGATGAAGGTAGTGGCCGGCTCGTTGTTTACCTTGTGTGGAAGAATGGCCGTAAGACGAAACATGACACGAAGGTCATTTACAAGAAGTGCCCCCAAAAGGTAAGCCTACCTACGCCTACACTCGCTTGACCGTGTGGACTTGCAACTGACACTGGTATAGATGTTGCTATTTTACGAACGACATGTACGAATCATTCGGGAGGAGAACAAGGCCCTGACCGAGTAAAGGTGGACACGGAGACGATTCCTCACAACCAGCGGAGATGGACGCATGGCTGCTGGATCGGACGCGGCGCGAATGAGCGGATACGCGACTGCTGCGACTGAGAGTCATGGCCATGGCCCGAAGACTAGCTGGCGTATACGGACCGCATTGATCGTTTTGGTTTCTGGTGTTTTTCCTCCCTTAGTTTGCGGGCTGCGGTTTCTCGAAGCATCAAATGGCTTATTTACTTTTATGTGTTACTCGGCTACAGCTAGCTTCTACGTAGGGGTCTGAAGGCGAGGACGGGGGGAGGCGTAATGTGTATCAACAGCTACGGGTATCTTTGCGAGTAGCCCATTTAGTTTCTGTATTGAAATGATGAACAATGTGATTGCCATTTGACTCTGAAGCTGTAGAGCACCAGTGTGTGTGTGCCGTATTCCGTGTCATCGTCCATGTTTCAAGATGTCGCCAATGACACGCCACCAGCGCAGCTCTTGTTGTTGATAAGAAAAAAATGGCGAGGCTGGGGCAGCTGAGCTTGTACCTACTTGTACTTGTAGCGCTTCGGCCCCACTGAACAGCAAAGCCTCAGCGCTGTGTTTGGCTAGCAAAACAGTGGAGTCTGGTTTCTTACAGCGCCAGCTCCCTGTGAACAGCGCAGTAGCACTTGAGCGCAGCTACTCGTACAGGGGGGGGTCGCAGCAAGCGTGTTGCCGTAAGCCCGCCAGCCCGCGTTAGCCCAGGTACCAGAAGGCGCTGAAAGCTTAGTACCTAGTAGTACTACCTAGCAAAGAGCTTCCAGGTTGCGTCTCCTCCCATCCCCCCAGCCTTGCGATTTTTCGAAAGAAACGCCAGAAGCAGAAACGGCTGGGGCTAAAAGAGAGAGACGGGACGCAAAAAGCGGGTGGCGGGGCAACGGCGTATATAGCCAGAGGGGGAGGTTGGTTGGGTACTTTTTTCCTTCTTCTTGTTACTGGGAATCGTGTTTGTTTTCTGTTGTTGTTTTTGTCGTTTGTCCTTTTTACACAAGGTTGACGAAAAGACGAAAGACGAAGAACGACGAGTTGCCTGAATTAATATTGAATTGATTGATTCGATTGGCTTTTATTCTTTTTATTCTTTTTGTTTTGAATAAATCGAAGCGGTTTGAAGTGACTGTTTTGGCGCCTTGCACGCTTTTTTTGGTTCTGGGCCATTTTGCGGTGACGAGGTTCTGTTTACTTGGTGAGTTCTGGCTCGTCGCTGTTCTTTCGAGGTGGCTTTGGGTAGTAATAAATACTAATTGTTTCTCAGTCCTTTTTTGAAAGCTCATACATCTCGAGCCAGGCGAAAAACCGCACCGTCAGAATCTCACCGACATTGTTCGCAAACGGAATAAATAGACACGTTCACACAAACACCCAACAAACAGATAAACAAACAAACAAACCGCCGCAATGACGCAGCGCAACTATGTCATCGCCATCATCATCATCGTGCTCTTCATCGTCCTGGCCGCCATCTCCTTCGGCATCTACAAGCTGGTCCACGGCGCGCGCCGCGAGCTCACCATCACGACCGAGTCGAGTAGCAGCCAGTCGCACAGCCTGGCAGACTAACACTGAGCCAAGGATCCTCCCCGGTGAAAGAAAAACAACGGGGTGATGTCGCGGTGAGGATTCTTGCGCTCAAAAACTTGCCCTCTTCTTTTTTTTCCTGTTTCTACATTTTACTCCTCCCTTCCCGCCTTTGATATTTTTTTTGGAATATATGTATGTGGCGCAGCGGAATTGTTTATTTTGGACAATGTTGCATGATTTGTTATGAGCATGTTTTTTTTTTTTTTTTTGGTTATGAAAGGATTATTTTGGAGCATCTCTGCATTGGTTCTTTGACACCTTTGAGGATGAGGAGGATGATGGGGAGAGCTGTTTATGGGATATATGGCCTCCGGGGCATTTTTGGATATGTTTTGTACATGACTTTGGTGGGATGGTATGAAATGGCATGTGTGTAATGAGGATATGGGTGGGATAATGAGAGCAATGAAGGCGTGTGTATATCGCAGCATGCATGTCATGAGATGTACTTATGTCTAAGCAGTGAAATGGATACACAATTGAACACTTTGTTGCACCAGACTTCTTCTTTTGCGGGAACCAAGTCGCGACATGAATCATATCTGTCTTGTTCTCAGTAGAAACACTATATGCAGATCTATGTTGTGTATAAAAGCATGTGTGAATACCTGATCATGCGTGCATCTTTGCTGTTTCAACACACTCAATGCTATTCTCGTGGTCCTTTTTCCACGTGAATCAGACACTTGTCAGGACTTTCCGTTCTCCGCTGATGAACACAGAACTTCTTCATTGACAACACACGACTCCCCCGAACACTCTGAATCACTGTGCTGTAATTCACCATAAAATTGCTTCCTCCAACACCACGCTCTCTTCTCCCCCCTCCCCCATCAGCTTCATCCGCCGCGACACTCGCCAACATCAACTCCCTTCAACACCACTCACTTACACCTCTACGCAATGGCGGATGCAGCCTCAACCTCAAACACTCGCGGCCTCGCGCAGCAACGCTTTGCCAACTCTACGCCTCCATCTACATCCTCGAGCGGCGCTTCTTCCGTGTTTCAAGACACTCCCAACGAAGTTCCTCGGGAGTATCTCATGGCCTCGCCATCTTCTCTCCTGCCTCAAGGCTTCCCCTTTCCGCCTCAGCAGCCGACTTTTGATATCCCCATCAACTCCCAGTCTGGCTTTATACATCCCGAGGAGCTTCATGAGAAGCGGTTCGCAAGCAGCTATGAGGACCAATCCTCGAATCTGAACAAAGACGCTCACCCATCATCATCCAAGATGCCAGAGTTGGACCAACACTCCTCCGCCGCCCGCCTTGTCCGCGAACAACGTCTATCAACATGCCTCAACATCCTTCGCCACGTCCAACGCACCCTCCGTCAACGCCACGACGAGGCAGCCCTGCGTCTCGCACACATCTCGCGCCTCCAAGTGCAGACCACGTGGGAGCTCTTCTTCCACAGCCCCCTGGACTTCATGTGTCACGAGATGGACATTCTCTCCAACGCCACTACGAGCGCCATTCTCGCCCAAGGAGGGATTGCTCTGCAGCGGCACTCTGCTCACGAGAGTGAGGCTTGGATGCGGAAGCTGGATGAGCTTCGGGATCTGCAGGACAGTGAACATGATGCCAAGGAGAGAGTACGCAAGACGATGAAACAGATGCAGTGCGCGGATGCGATTATGAGCGTGGGATTGGAGAAGCAGGCGGTGGTACGGGAGAGAGGCGATCTTATGGCTGGCCAGTATCACGGAGTGTTTGGCCAGCGTCGTGATGCTGAGGCAATGGCATCTTCAAACAACAACGCCTCTGCCATGCTGAGTAGCTTTTTCAATTGGCCGTTGCCTGCCGCGTCCCTGAACGTTGGCGAAGCCAGCGTCAACGTTGACGACAATAGCAGTGGTTCTGTCAGCGGATCCTCGGGACAATGCCTCTCTGAGTGTTGCCGGGATCGCTCTATGTAGTCTTTGTGGTCAAGTCGTGCTTCTATAGTTTGGCTTTGGCATTATTTGGCACTTGCTGGGACATGGAGGCCTTTTGTTGGCCGGGATATGGTAGACATGGCGCTTAGATGGAGCACACGGCAATGACCGTACAAGTTCTCTTTTATGAAATGCTTCGCTCTTAATCATATTACCTAGATATCAATAATTCTTTCCACTCATGCTCTCCGAAACCTTGTTCTCATCATCACCATGGCCACCAATAAGCCAACTCATTCATGTTGGCAGCATTCAGCTGCACGGTATACAGTTCATCGCCAGGCAGCATAACGACCTTTGCCAACAACAAGGCGTCGTGCGACGAACATTTCATCTTGCTACTTTCTCCTTCATTCCAGTCAAATTCGTACTTGTATTCATCCACCCGCATCCACGGCTCAAGTTCCACAATCCGGCACCACGGTTTTCGTTGCCAATCCCCCCGCTCGTCGTGGATTATGTCCATCCCCAGGACAAGGGCATGCAACAGACACCAGCCTTTGAACGACTTTTCTTTGAAAATGACACGCACGGCGCCTTCTGTGACACGCGCGACGTGGACATATCTCTTGAGATCGTTGTAATACACGACATTCGGCTGGGAGGCCATCGAAGTATTCTGCTGAGGGCCGTTTCTGTGGTGGTAAGCTCGCTGCAGCACCCGGTCGTTGCCGTGCCATCGATCAGCCGGATATCCCTCACGGGTTCCGATCTTGTAGCTTAGATACTGAAGGCGGAAGCCAAAGGGTATGAATTCTCGGGGGTTGTGAGAGACGGTGATCTGTTTGTACTCCCACGGCGCACGGTTTAAAAGCAGATCCATGGAGATTGTGCCAAAGTCTACATGCCACATTCGATTCCATATCAGTATATACAGCTTTCCACGAGTAATCAGACTCGGAGCCTCAACTTACAAAGAGGCACCTCGTAAAGCAGAGACGGGATTTTAGAAAGCGAAGTCACTCGCAAGGGAGGGGAAATAGACGGCGCCTGTTCCCTGAAAAGATTCCAAGGCCGGATTCTCGCAAACTGGGACTGCTCCTCATCCAGACACCACAGCTCAATGCAAGGCGAAGAGTCTCCCGAGAAGCCATACCTGCAGCCAAGAACAGCCCGACGATAATTCGACAGGGGACCAGACGGCAGTTTACCAAAGCCAGCATAGTGGACGCCCTGGATTACCTTGTTCTGGATCATCAGCGTAGTCTGTAGAGTATTGTTTATGATACGTGTTGCCTGCGTAGAAGAGTGGCTTGATGCAAATGGGGAGACGTTTCCGCCAGTATCCTCAAAGGCACTCGGGGAATCGGCCAGGAGTCCGTAAAAATCCGGCCCAGGGGAGCTCAGCTTCCGTAGCTGCCACGCAAAAATGGACTGGTCGTCGACAGTCTTGATGATTTCCTCCTGGAGTCGAAGAAAGGCTTTTCTGCCTTCGCCGTAGATGAGGGGCATGGAGACGGAGAACAAGCCCATCAGACAATATGCCATGTCTTCGGTCCTGGTCGTCGTTCTACGTGAGGCCCAGTACATCTTGCGGGCTACGGCGATGAGAGACGGATCGGCCCCGGCGAGGATGCTCACGTCGATGCCCGTGATTCTAGATATCACGTCTTTGTGAAAGGATTTCCTTCCGAGATACCGCCAATCTCCAGAATAAAAAGCGACATCAGAGGGCGCAATGAGCTCCTGGAGCGTCCATCCCCTCGTAAACCAGCGGGATGCCCCGAATTCAACCTCATCAAAGTTCCTATTTCCCGTCTCCAAAGTTGGATGCTCGACATATCCAACGTCGATAAGGTATGCATAGCAAACCGAAGATTCCCGGTACCACGCATACATGGAATTGATGGCCTCGGACAACTCAGCGCTGCTCGTCTTGTCGATGCAGCAGGTGTCGATCCATATGTAGTCGAATCCCTCGTCATGTGCAAGCGCACACGCGCCCTCGACTTTGGCGAACCCCTGAGGCTTCAGTTCCCGCGCCTGTTCTACCGACTGGGCCATGTCCTGATATGTCACCTCGCCCGGCCCCCAGGTGTGAGAGAGGATGGCATATCTGGGGATGTTGGCCTCGAAGAACTCGGTGATGCTATATGTTTTGGTGTTGAGCAGCCGCATTTTCCCCCCTTTTACTTCTTTTCTTCACCATCGTCGACGAGCTTCTTTCGTGGTTGCGAGTTCAAACTTGGGCATGGCCTGGCACTGGTTTTATTTTAGGCTTACACTGTCATCATCCTTGTCCAGCAGCAAATGTCTTGCGTGGGGCTTCAGCTGCTTGCGTGCCTCGCTGGTGAGCCCAAAATGGACGAAAATGACCAGCAAGCATAAAAATCTTGAACTTGAATTCACATCAATCACGGCCTCAAACCCCAATCCTTCTACACCGGAGCGGCCAGGCAGAAAGTTGAATAAACAAGTAAAACATCACAGCACATTCTCGCTGCAGATATTCCAACCCGTGTGTGCTAGCTTCGGCGTAGGCTGCAATAGCTGCTTCTCCAGTCAAGAGCCCTGCTTGAAATGGATTAGCAACGACGAGAAATCTCATTCTTGGTTGTTGGATGGTTATACATCAAGGTAGTATTAATGAAGCAGGCAAATCTAGGAGACATTCCCAGGTCAAGTTCATAAATGTCCAACACCAGAGCTCCATAAGTCTCGCCACAATCTGTCCAATCCCAACCATGCTGTCATTTTCAACCCTTCTAAACCCTTCGTAAACTCGTTACAAACGAAACTCACAATCGACATGCTCAAGCATACAGAAATACACCTTCATAACAATACGCAATAAATCATTCCGCCAGATAACGCCGACGGACCTCTCTTTATAAACCTCCCGACTGAATTATATAAATGCATATATGCTCATAAACCCAACCCAAATGAAACCCCCATGTAACCCCCCAAACCCATACACCACCCTCACCAACTCATCAACCCCCTCCCCCTATCAAACCCTCCCCTCAACTGCCTCTCCGGCTTCACAACCTTCCCCTTGAGCACAGTGAACCGCACCAAATTCTCGCAATCCTCCGGCCTCACCCTCGCCAGCCAGATACACTGCCCAGCGCCCACATCACTCTTCTCCTCCTCCCCGTTCTTCTCGCCTTCTTCCCTCGCCTCGGCCGCCTCCTCCACACCCTCCGGCAGCGGCTCGTCATCCTTCCCAAACGCATTCGGCCGTCGATACACCATCACATTCGCAGAGTACTTGTGCCCACCGACATGGCTGATGAAGTAAATGCCCACCCCGCCAGGCCTCTCGTCGTGCAAATCCCGATACAAGCCCAGCGGCCGCAAATGCCGCTCCAGCTCCTTTCGCAGCAGCGGCGCGCTCTGGCCGCATCGCGCGTCGCGCGTCTTCTGGCTGCACATGAGCACGACGGCGCTGTGCGGGCACGCGCCGATGGTGAGGTCGGCCAGCGAGGCGTCCGGGCTGGGGAGGGAGGGAGGGATGGCGGAGCGCCAGGGGGCCAGCGGGGAGGAGTTTGTGGGAGCGACGTTGACGACGTCGGAGATGAGCTGGGGGACGTTGCGTGGGTGGACGTTGTGGACGATGGCAAAGGCTGGGAGGAGGAGAACGGTGGTGGGTTCTGAGTAGTCGGTGGTGTCGTGAGGCGTGGGGAGGTTGGAGGCGGACAGCATGAGTCTCTGATGGTGACATGTCAGTTGCGTTTATCCTCACTTTGTCTCTTTTCATCTCATCCTATCCCATCTCATCTCACTTCACATAACCTCATCTCACCCTCACAAACAACAAAGCGAAATCAAGCAAAAAGCAAAAAAAAACTCACCCCATTCGTCACCCCGCCCACCCTCTGAATCGCCTCCATCACACTCCCCCTCTCATCCGCAACGTCCCTCACCCAGTCCGTCTTCCCCGTCCCAACAAGCACATGCGTGCTCCACCCCTTGACCTGCCCGTACAGCACATCCTCCTCGTCCACCTTGAACCCCCGCGGATACTTGACCGCGCAGCTCTCGCAATCACGCAGGCACTCGTCGCCGTCCACCTCGGCCTCGGTCCGCGCAAACAGCGCCTCGAGCCGCGCCGGCCCCGCGCTCGACGCCGGGCCCGAGATGCCCGCTCCCACGCCGGCGGCCCCCGGCACCGCGCTCAGCACCGAGCTCACGAGCGACTTGAGCGACACGGCCATTTTCTGCTTCACGGGCATGCGAGGCGCGTTATTGCTGCTGCTGCTGTTGTTGTTGTTGTTGCTGGCTTCGGGAGGCGGCATGGTGAAAGAAGAAGAAGAAGAGAAAAGAGAGAAAAAGAAGTTCGAGATGGTCCAAGTGGATATATAGAACTGGCCCTATTTTTTTCGCCCCCTTGATTCGTATCTCTTGTTTTTTCCTTCCAGATAACAAGTCTTGTCTGCCGCTAAACCAACAAGACTCTCACAATCAAGAGAAAAAGAAGAAGACAAAAAAAAATCCGGAATCGATTTATAAAACAAATCCAAAAGAACGAGGGTGCCATCAGGGTTTCTCCCCCGGCCCTTTAAACCTCTTCTCGGATTTAAAACAAAACAAAGGACCCCCTGTTCCTCATCCCACTCTCCTCCTTATCAGATCCTCCGGCGTCTCGCCCTCCTAAATGAGGTAATCCAAATCCAGCCACTCACAACACAAACTAAACCCGCCCATCCCTCAGATTTGCTCTTTTCCCCAGCTCTCCCGTCCGGCAGGCCAAGCCGATGCGCGCGTCTTTGGGGGGGGGGGGGGGGATCCCGGGGAGTGGAGAGCCGAGACGCGCCCCCCAAACGGGAAATTCCCGTCATCACATGGAATCTTTTTTTTTTTTTTCCCAACTCAGCTCTACGCAAATCTGTATCTGATTAATACAACGCTTTGCTGTCGTCATCTCTTGTTCCGGGATTCACCAATAAGACGTAGTAAAAAATAAAAAATAAAAAAAAGATCAACGTGTTTCTTTTTCTTTTCCCGCTTGACACGTAATACAATTTCTTCAGGGCTTTCCCCGCCACCGCCCATTTCTTTTGCCTTGCAAATCACCGAAATCTCCGAGCTTTGCAATTCACCGGCGGCTCGTCGGCCGAGTCCGTTCCCCAATCCCAATGGCCTCATATGCAATCACAACTACACCATCCCAACTAACCTTGCCCACCCATGTAAGAACAGCGTAAGCAAAATTTCATCATGCGGACATGTACTTGTACAATGCTATCATTATTGATTTTCCCACATCATACTAGATGGAGTAAAGCGTTCGCAATGCCAGTTCATCTCGGGCTGCTGTGCATGAAGCCCATCCTCGGATTCCGTCAAGTGTTCCCGTGCCAATCCCGAACCCCACGATGGAGCATCAAACTTCATACGTCGTTGTTTTCAATCAACCCACGAGGGCCATGTGGGATTGATCCATCGCACACTCGCTTCTTGTCATATCCATGTCAGACTTTTTTGTAGTCAAGGTAACCGCGTTCACAAAAATCCCTTCATAAATTCAAGATGCCTACGGAGTATATGCGCAAAAACTCCAACACAAAACAACAAGTGGTGATGGGGAAAAAACCCCCCAAAAAAAGGAAAAACATATCGCAACACGGCACTAGACCCCGCACCCAATTCGTATCCATTAAGCGGGCCCTTCAGATATTCTTCTTCCTCGCCTCGTTGTAGCCATCCTCGTCGCTATCAGACTCTTCATCTTCGTCTCCACCAGCCTCCATCTTGACCTTGTCAGACTTCTTCCGCCGGTCCTTCATCGCCTCTCTAATCTTGCGGCTGGCCTCGCTGAAACCCTCAGCAGAGTCGAGAGTTGTAAACCCGCTGATATGGAATCCGCTGGAGCCAAAGCCACCGCCCGCGCTGTTGGAGCGACTCCTTGATCGCGACGGAGGCCGTGTCGAGAAGATGCCAACTCTGCCAATGTTGCTGAACGAGTCGTTTCGGGGAAGCAAGCGGCTGGACTGTGTCGTGCTGCGTCGTGACAACGGCGGCGGCGTCTCCAGATCGGGGCCCGCGCTCGACTGGTCGCTGTCCCGCCGGGGACGGTGTTCTGTCGGGGACGCCTGAGTTCCTCCCGTCTCGATCTTAGAAAAGTCGGGAACCAACCGCGTCTTTTCAAAGTCGGGGAACATCTCGGGCCCGAGGGTGTTGATCAAGTCCGTCACCTGGGCGCTGAGCTCTGCTCGCTTCCGCTTCAGCTTGTGAATGTTGAAATCAGATGCCGGGACCAGGCAAAGCACCAGCGGCCTCAGCGACTTGAAGATATCCATCCCGACCTCGCCGAACCGCAGCGCCGCAATGGTAATGGCCGTCCATGCCACCCACGTAGCTAGATACACCAGCACCAGGGGTACCCATTCCGGCAGATAGCCCCAGAGGCGGTCGTACCACGCCCTAGCGACCACAGCAATCGAGTATCCATGGTAAAGCGTCGGAGCCAGTCCGCAGGCAACGAGAATCTTCCACGTAGCCATGACGTCGCGCCCGCGGATCTTGACGGTTGAGCCCGCCAACGCCGCTTTGGCCTTATTCCTGCTGATAATCTTCGTGGCCACAAAGACTGGTGAGAACAGAAGCAGGCCCGGCACGGTGCAGAGGAAGAGAATCAGGAGCTTGATGGAGCGGTAGATGAAGAGCACAATGACCTTCCAGATGGACATGGTGGCGTACTGCACCTGGTGGTCCCTCAGGTTAAGATAGCGCAGCTGCGAGTTGTACTCCTTGACGCTCTTGGATAGACTGGTAATCCTCTCGTCGGTCTTGTAGCGCTCGTAGCCCAATGCCAGACGGCGATTCAGCTCCACCACAACCGGCAACGGTAGCTTCTTGCCGGTGGGGTTGTAGAGCCTTCGCGCAGCCTGGATCATCATCAGCGTATCGTAATCTGGGGCTGAGACGGTCACAGAGCTGAGGGCTTGGTAGACGGTGTCAATGAGCTGGCCGATTGCCTCTCTTCGCTGGTTGTTCCGGTACATCTCAACCAGATGCGGCGGGACCTCAAAGGGGGCTCCAAACTCAATGACGGCGCGCGAGCGGAACTTGTGCGGATGGAAGTAGTTCATGCCCACGGGCACAATCTTGAGGCCACAGTTGGGTGCCTCAGCCAGCGCTCCCAAGGCCATGATGGCCACACCGGCCTTGAGAGGGAGCAGCTCGGAACGATCGTGGCTACCACCTTCGGGGAAGATGCCGACGCACCCGCCGTTCCTCAGCCGCGCAAAGACAGCCTCGTACACCTTGGTCTGGTCGGTATGCGGCGCAAGCTTGAACTTGGTCCCCTTGTATCCCGGCGCAGAACCGTTGACCGATTTGTTGGTAAATCGGCCCTCCTTGTCAATGTCATCTCGTCCGGTGAGCTGTTTCAAAGCTAACTGGGTCTTGAACGGCCGCTTGATGCGAACCTCTTCGGGGCCCAGGATCTGGTCAATGTTGACACTCTCGCCAGATGTCTTCTTGCCCGGCGGCAGGAACAGCAGGCCCTGCGGCTCTCCCTCGCCCACGCCAAACTTTGTGCCCACGCCTCGCACCAGCGTCGGGTCGTTGATCGGGTCCGGGAGGTAAATAAGGCCCGTCGCGGCCTTCGCGGCATCTTGCGCTCGCCCGACGGGGACGGAGCCGACCTGGCGGGATCCCCAGCCAATGAAGCCGTGGACGGATTTCTGCGCAATCAAGAGGGAGATTCGTCGGTTGGCGTCCAGTCGCAGCGTCCGTTGCAGGAGGATGGCGTCGACAAACTGTCACAAAACATGGTAAGCTTGATGTTTTCCCTTTTGCCCCCCGGCTCGGCGCAACGAGACATCATGTCATAGAATAGCCCATACCTGGTTTGCATGTGGCGCGGCGACAAAAAGCACCGGCCCCGTCTGCGGAACCCTCCACGAGCCCCGCGGCACGACTTCTCTGAAGAAGAGGTTGACGAGATTCCCCATGCCGTAGAGGAACAGGTCGTATTTCCAGTTCACCATGGGATACAGCTCCTTTTGGGGCTGCTCAGACTCTTCCACCGGCTCCTCACGGGGCTCGACCCCCGCCTTGGACGCTGCAGCTTCTTGCGAAGCCATGGCTGCAGAGCCTTTTTTTTTTGTGCGTGCGTGTGTCGTTGCTGTCGTATCGTATTTGCAGCCCGCTTGCCAGTTGATCGACGTTTGCTAAGATACCAGCCCTGCTCGTCACTGCAACCGATGCGCAGGGCGAAAATGAAGATCCGATGCTCCGCGAAAGCTTTGGTTGAAGAGGAGGAGATGGAAAGGGAAAAGTGGACGTGACCAAAGTAGCTTGAGCTTTTAGAGCAGAAAGCTGCACGGGAGGGATGACGATTCCAGCGCGGAGGTGGGAAGAGGGGCTCCCACGTTTTTTGTTTTGTTTTGTTTTTCTTTGCTGCGCGACGCCAAGCCGGATATCAGCTTCAGCTTTTTGTCGATTTTGGGAATAAAAAAAAATAGAGGTGGAAAAGGAAAAAGAGAGAGAATTAAATGAGGATCATTCGGTTATCAGTCCGTTAGATTACATGTACATGTTGTTGGCTCCATGCACCTCTGAAAAGCGACGTTTCCCTTTTGCCCCCCCAATCTCTCTCTCCCAATCACCGGCGCGCCACTTACAACGAATTACTGCAACGTCCATACAGTACAACCATGATGCTCTACAGGGAGCTACAGTGCTAGCCGCGGGCGGACGAACGGCAAAGATCCACTGTCGATGCCACGGTAGGGCTGCTGAGAACAAGGGGCCATGGTTACCTGACCTGAACTGACCTGAACCTTTTGTATGTTGTTTTTTTCGCCATCAAGGTCTCGCAATTTAACACGTGCTCGTGTCCCACTCCTCACCATCCCAAAAGATGAAGCAACGCAAATCGCAAGAGAAAAAAAAATACAAATACTATTATGGGTTTATTATTGTGATTGTATTGATGCAAGGAGGGCCAGTACTCGGAATGTGTCTTTGATTGCGCAAATGCAGTTTGTTTGAGACAAAACTCACCAAACACTCACGGGACGGAGATAAAAAAAAAAAAAGCTCAAAACTTTAAAAGAGACCGTTAATGCAGTCTGATCTTATGCCCGTGAGCTCTTAGACAAAACTCTATCAACAGCTAACTGTAACAGCTCAGCCAACCCAAGCATTTCCATCACGTAACAACATCAATGCGAAATAAATACCACACCAAGCAAAAACAATCATTCATCGTGAGCCTGCCTTCTTTCACGATATGATATCCCTGCCGCTCTGTCACATGTAATTGTAACCACCCCCGTAGCCATGTTCCGGCACCGAACCCCGGAGATTGTTTCATTCGGCCGCCGGAGATTTGTACGACTCTGCAAGGTAAGCACATGCATACGAGTACACTCCCAAGGCTGCATGCGAGATGCGGGCCATGCAAGGGACGACACCTGCTGTGCTCTGCCTCTTTGTAAGAATCAAATGCCATTACTACCTACCTAGTATTACAACAGATTCTATTGAGTATCCCAAACAGGACGGCACCGTTATGGCCAACTCCTCACCCACTACCAAAACTCCATCCAAGCTAGCCGACTCATCGCTATAACGACCAAACCGCCATCGACACCTATAACTGCCAATCACCGCTTCCCCTTCTTTTTGTTGTTTGCCTTCTTCTTCTTGCCTTCGGGAACGCTCATAGTCCCCCCCTCGAGCTCGCCCTCCTCGATTTGCCCCTCGTCTTCCAACTCTTTGAGCTTCTGCTGCCCAGAGATGAACATGGTCAAGTCTCGATTCATTTCCTTCAGCTCTGCATTTTCTGCCCTGAGCTCCTCCAGCTGCTTGCGTATCGCCTCGACATCAGTGTCCAGATGCTGAATGCGCTTCATCAGACCATCATTGAGTCGTTTTTCCTCTTGTAGTGACTGGCCAAGACTCCTGGCGAGGTTCTCCCCCTTCTTCGCCTTGTTCCTCTCCCGTTCTAGATCGCGCTCTAGCTGTGGGAGCGTCTCCCCGTTCAAGACTGCATATTCGCCTTGCAGAGTAGCAAGTTGTTGCCGAGCTTCCAACCTCTCTGTTGCTACCTTTTCATATTCAGCCGAGGATTTCGAAGCCTTTTTAGCACTCTTGCTGATCATTTCTTCGTAGTAGGCCCTCTGGGACTCCAGCTGACTTCCTAGCAAATGAGTGTACTCGAGGCCAATCGTTTCCAGTTTTGCCCGCGGCACCATGTCGTCATCCGCGCCTTCGCCATTAGCGGTGTAGTTACTTCTTCCAGGAAGCTCGACGACCTTGCCATCGCCTTTATCGCGAATGAGACGATGCACCCACATGTCACCCGCATAATCCCACACGTGTTGTGTTTCCAGCTCCAAAGCAAAGCAGTGCGCCGTGTCTTTCCAGTGATCCTTGGCATGTCCTCCTTTATATCGACCACACCCCAGGTACCCACATATGAGGCAAATCCAGAGATCGTCAGCGCAATCACAGACGCTGCACAGATTCGAGGCCGACCCTCCAAATGGTTGGCTGTAAGGATTTGACGGATCTCTCTCTTCGGAAGGGTTCGTGAACCGGCAGACCGGGCAGCCGGCTCCTTTCCAGCGCTGTAAGCACGTGCAGTGGAAGACGTGAGAGCACGGCACAGTCATCAACCCATTCGTCTCGTCCATTCTTTCTAGGCAGACTGGGCATGTGGGCAGCTCTACAAGGCTCGGGGTCGGAGGTGGGAAAGGCTTCAGGCTATTCGAGATGGCCGACGAAGACGACGAAAGAGAATATTCGTGCCCCCGAGATGGGCTTGGTCGTTCGAACGTGATGCTCTTGACGAAGACCACGTGGCAGGCTTGGGACTGTGACTGTTCTCAAGGTCAGCATGTGTCGGCTTTGCGGTAGAGCAATATGTTTCAATGACTTACCCCCATAGAGTTGAATATCTTGCCATTATACTCTCGCCTCCACAGTTTCGCCTGTTTGCTATCGCGAAACTTGAGCAGGACCAGGTATCGGTTCATCCGCGAGGTCATGACCATTCGGCAGTGACTAATGTCGTTCTGCCAGCGTTCTCCCAAGAAGCCCAAGAAATCTCCGGGCGTCATGTAGGCCGGGACGGCAGGGATGCAGAGCGTGGTGCAGTCTTGCATGTCTTCAGTTTCTTCTGCCACCTCGTGGGTGGAGGCAAGCCCGGCAGTCTCGTCGCTCTCCCTGTAGAAATGCACGATGCCCCATCCAACTTCTGTATTCTTGCCCTCGAGCTCAACAAACTCTGCCTTTGTCGCCGTTCCTGAGCCGCTAAACGGTGGGCCAAGATCTGGTGCGGCGGATGGTCCAGCGACAGCAGTAGCCGCCGCCTTGCCCTCTCCAGCCATGTTGTTGTTGCTGTTGCTTTTGTATAAGCCGGGGTCCAACGTTTCGATATTGATACGCCCAAATCTCCAGTCCCGGATCGCAGTCTGCGGTTGCAAGGCGGCTGTTGACGGCGGTAGAGGATAGCTATTCGCTCGTCCCAACAACTGTCGCTCTGGCAGGCCTTCGATTTCTCCTCCACCGGTTTCTGTGGGTGGCCGCGGGGTCCCGCAATCTATAACTCCAGATTTCGAGTTTGCGCCAAGCCCAGCTCTGCGGTCCAGCGTAGCCAGAGCTCCAAAAGATATCCGTCTACTTCTATCTGGTAGGTCTGTATTGCGCGCCGCCGATCGATGAGGTGGGGGATGGGCCGGAAGGTCGTCAAAAATGCTGGATTCGTTGGACGGAAACCAAATATCTCGGCTGTTCTGCGCCGCAAATGTGTCTTGTCCGGCAGCAGGGTTTTCGGTCGGATAAAGCTCGAATTTGATGTGGAAAAAAAACGAAGTCATCTCCAAGCCGCCGTTTTCGGCACCCCCATAAGGCTGTTCGAGTACGATGCGCCACCTGGTGAAGTTGCAGTAGGGATAATGGAGAGACAAGTTTGCAAGGATGAAATTTGGAGAGCCAGAAGCCGAGGGTGAGTCGAGTACCAATATCAAGGTATCAAGGCGGGAAAAAATGTGTAATTCTGAAACAGGCCGAGGAGAGCCGATACGTTAACATGGCGACGCCGATCGAGCATCAATGTCAGGTTAAAAGACACATTTTAAAGAGCTGGTGGAGGAAGGTGACGAATCGCTGGAAGCTTCACGAAGCCGCAAGTCAAGTGGCGGCTCTACCTTGACGCCTACCCCACTAACCGCAACCGCTCCAATATGTGCATACGTGATAACTACTATAGCCGCCATGGCCTGATTCTCAATCACGGCTTGCTACGGTGCGGTATCGAGTTCATTTCACTAAAATTCACAAAGGAGAGAATATTGATATTGTTTGCGACTTGTCAATGTTGACAGTCAGAGGTGTATTGCCGCGTACCGTGGTATCGGTGACGCTGAAATGTGCTATCATAAACTATGATGACCAGCGAATGGTCAAGTTCCCATATCTGCTTTAAAATAAAAATCCCGAAAACGCCCAACCGTCCAATTCAGTCATAACAGTGCGGTCGAAAGCAAAAGGCACCTTTTACTGGCCACCACGAAGACGCAGCACCAAGTGCAGCGTGCTCTCCTTCTGGATGTTGTAGTCGCTCAAGGTGCGACCGTCTTCCAGCTGCTTACCAGCAAAGATCAAGCGCTGCTGGTCAGGAGGAATGCCCTCCTTGTCCTGAATCTTGGACTTGACGTTGTCAATAGTGTCGGAAGATTCCACCTCGAGGGTGATTGTCTTGCCGGTCAGGGTCTTGACGAAAATCTGCATACCACCGCGAAGACGGAGGACAAGGTGAAGTGTGCTCTCCTTCTGAATGTTGTAGTCGCTCAAGGTGCGACCGTCCTCAAGCTGCTTGCCAGCAAAGATAAGACGCTGCTGATCCGGAGGAATACCCTCCTTATCCTGAATCTTTGACTTGACATTGTCGATGGTGTCTGATGACTCAACCTCCAATGTGATGGTCTTGCCGGTCAACGTCTTGACGAAGATCTGCATACCACCACGGAGACGAAGGACAAGGTGAAGAGTGGACTCCTTCTGGATGTTGTAGTCGGAGAGGGTTCGGCCATCCTCAAGCTGCTTGCCGGCGAAGATCAAGCGCTGCTGGTCAGGAGGGATACCCTCCTTGTCCTGGATCTTGGACTTGACGTTGTCGATGGTATCAGATGACTCGACCTCGAGAGTGATGGTCTTTCCAGTGAGGGTCTTGACGACTAGAGGACGTTGTTAGTCACAGTCGGTTGAATAGAAAGGCTGGACCAGATAACTTACAGATCTGCATACCACCACGAAGGCGGAGAACCAGGTGGAGGGTAGACTCCTTCTGGATGTTGTAGTCGGACAGAGTTCGGCCATCCTCGAGTTGCTTGCCAGCGAAAATCAGACGCTGCTGGTCAGGAGGAATGCCCTCCTTGTCCTGGATCTTGGACTTGACATTGTCGATGGTATCGGAAGACTCGACCTCGAGGGTGATGGTCTTGCCGGTGAGGGTCTTGACGAAGATTTGCATGGTGGCGGATTAAGCTGCGGCCGCTGGAAGATTCGTAGAGAGGGCAACAAGATGCGCTGTTAACGGATGTTCCTTAGGGTGGAAGAGATGAGAGAAGTGGTTGTGTGTGGTGTGGGAGAGGGAAAAGAGAAAGAATGTGCAAATGGCTGCTGACGGGCAAGAGGTCCTTTTGTAGGGACGAGAAGAGAGGGAGGTGGCAGCCTGAAGGGGGGGCGGTGACGCTTCAGCAAGGCCGAGCGAGGGGACAGGCGCAGTGCAGTGACCAGCTGGGCGCCCCATCTCGCCGCCTTGCAGGAGGTCACTGGTACGGTACTCGTACTCGCACTCGCCCCGGGTGCGTGTGGCAAGCAAGCGGCCATGATTCATCAGCCAAAGACGCCAAAGGCCCCGAGAAGGCTCCAGAACCGTCCGGGGAAGGCGAGGTGCTGCCGGTACCTCGACCGCGCGCAGCTGCCCGGTGGGACTCGATGTACCTGTGGGCCCGCATCCGGATAAATCGCTGCCACTAAGCACCAAGGCAGTGACCCTATCGAAAACACGGTGGGGCTTATTGCCGGGCTGTGACCAATAGCGGAGGCGGCTGGCGTGTCATCCGCGCCCCTCCTTGTCCCTCTGTCTCCGCTGTACATTACAGTTGTGGTGAAGCGCTGCCCAGCCTCTTGTTCCCTGTGCTGTGCTCTGTTTGCGCAGCGTCCAGTGGCGATAGTCTAATCGTTACAAGGGCGAGGGAGGCAAAACGCGGAGAATACAAAAAGGTGAGTCAATAGCCGCGCTGTGCATCGTCTTTGACACCTCAGCTGGCTCTTCTTTTTCTTTACGACTCGATGCATCAATTCACTGCAGCACGCCAGAGATGCCGCCTTTCGCCCGAGATGCGGATGATGCGACGGAGTTGCTCGGATGCAGCATCGCGTTATCAGACCAGCGGTCAGCGTCAGTGACGTCAAATCAAATCTGCAATCTCGAGGGCCCTTCTCTGGCTGCATCTAGATTGGGCTGCAGCTTCGAACGACAAATTACCGCGCAACTCGCAATCTGCTACTACCGCTACTAGCATGGATGGCTTATTCACTCCTTTCCAAAGCGCCAGCGCCGGTCCAGGAACAGGAAAAGAATCTTCTGCCGCCAGAATCAGGTTTTCGTCATACGAGCCAGGGTCCGATGCAGCGATTGCATCACCTCCGCGATTTCGAACCTCTGGAGGGGCCGAGACACCAGACTTTTGTTTCGCGCAACAACCGGGCGGGGCCTGGCCAGTGACGGTGGGGATTCACGAACCGTCGCTTTGACGATTGCACGATAACGGCCTTTGATGGCATCGGACAGCAATGAGCGTAGCAGCCAATGGTTGTGAGACATTTGCTGAAGAAAAACTTGAAAGAGACGCCGACAAAGGAACGGGCGATCAAAGGGCACATGGGCAAGTGTCTCACCCAAATGTTTCTCCCTTTCTCAAGGATCCGGCCATATCGAGCGGCTCTTCTCTTTCTCGGACATTGACCTTGGTGAAGCCATTCACGATATTCGACGAGATACCGTAGCAAGCGTAGATCGTCCAACAACAACCTTTTGTTCCTGAGCCCAATTTAAACGCGGCACCCTTTTAGTGCTCAATTAGGCAGATCTTGAGTTTTTTGGGCAGATCAACAAGTGATTCTCTCCCTCGCTTAGATTGATCTATTGACGGAGCAGCTGTACTCGATGGAGTGCGGAGACTAACAGCTCGAGCTGAATCGAGAAGACCCGCAAAGCTTGTTTTTTTCAACGCTCTTCCGTATTTTTAGATCCAGGGCCACTGGAGCTAAGCTGAAGAGGAGCCTGACGATCTCTCTAGACAAATGACTTCGCAGATCTGCTTTCTCATGATGTGAAAAACGCAAACTTTTGAATTGTAGAGCTACCTATAGCGAGAGTGGAAGGAAATCCTTAGCAACTCAAAGGTGCCGCCGAGATACATATAGAATCTCAACCATCAGCTAAGTTTAATACTGATAGCAGCCATAAAAGGAGTCTGCCTCAAGATAAACCATTCCATCGCATATTGCAATTCCATTTTTAGGGTAACCTCCGCCTAAAAGTCAAAGTAAAAAAAAAATTAAATATGAAAAGCAACTTGATGTGTTGAAAAGAAACCAGTCCATGTAGCGTGATAGAGGAGAAAAAGCAAAAGAAATAGCAAATTCCCCAGACTATAAGCAACCAAACTCCATACCTTCCCGATCACCATTTTCTCGTGCCACTCTTTTCTCTCCCGAATAATAAAGTCGTAGGCGACCAGCGACGTGTGATTCGAAATGTTCGCTTCTCTGTTTGTCCATTAGTCTCGTATCAAATTGAGTCTGCGTGTCATGTACGCACCTTTCGTTTCTCCCTTTTTTTCTTGTTTCGCTGCTACCGCTCCATTTACTGTGCTTGACATCTCATAGCCACCTTCACTCCATGTTCCTGGTGGAGCGGCGGCCTCTGCAGCACAGATATCTCAACCCGTTTGAAATGCTACCCATTGCTTCGTCTTGTATAAGAACTTTGTGTGGCCATACAAACCTCACTGAGCCAGCTCCCCTCAAGCGCCTGCTAGGGGCTATTTCGATCCCTCAGTCTTGATGCGGCACCTTTTTTGGCTTGACGATTCAGCCTTGTCACCAATTTCATCACAGTCGTCCTCATTCCCGTTACCAGCAGTCTTGTCCCAAAGTTCCATAAACCGCCGCATCTTGGGGGCTCCTCTGTTCTTCTCCAGGAGGTTTTCCATCTGCCGGCACTTGCTTCGCAGCTTAGTATACCAGAAAGACGGATCTTCGCACATGAACCCCTGGACAAACTTGAGCAAGCCTAGAAACAGAAATATTGATCCGGCAGATTCTTCATCCTTAGTAAGGCCTTCACTGTAGAGGTATTCTGTCGTTTGGAACGGCTGATCTCTTCCACGAACACCCATTAGCTTATATAGAAGGACCGCAGCATCCCCAACTTCTATCATCTTTGGCCTATGCTGACAGGCTGTCTTGATGAAATCGAATTCTTTCCAGTCCATATCCTCTTCCGCACACGCTTTCTCAAGCTTCTGGTACAAGGCTGACTTTGATCTCCGAGATGTAGTGGATTCTATTAGGTCAAACTCCAAGTCGGACCAAACAAGGTGGGTAGCCTTCGGGAGGCTTCGTAGAAGAGCGATAGCCTCAGAGTAGTATGCTCCCTCAACCATGGGCGATTTGCGCTTCGATGGCTTGACCTCCAAGATACTACCCATGAGAGATGGGCGAGCATCAGTCTGGGCGGTGGCATCTGCACCTGGTTGAAATAAGCATGCATTCTCAAGAACCACCTCCTGGGGCAAATCGTTCATATCCGACTTACTCATCTTGAGAACTTGAGTTGAGTTGAAGTAGAATGATTATAATAAGAAGGTTTCGACTAAAAAGGGCGGTTCTTGACGGACGGGTAGTATCAAAGGTCGAAGACGATGTGATGTTAAGAGGAAGAGAAAGCAGAGAGCAGCTGCATGGGATTTATAGATGGGCTCAGGCTCTTTTCAGCCTCAGGCTATCAAGATCACGAGGGAGTGCATGAGACAAAAGCAGAGCAGGTGCATGAGCACACCAAGGCACCTCTCTCCTGGCCGCCAGGTGACAGCGTTAATGGGTATCATACTGAAATCGCCCTCCTCCGCCTCCAGTGTAGACTCGCAGTCCTCTTCTCAGTTACGCTTCAAAGATACCGTTGTCTCTCTTAAGATGTTTCGTAGCATATTCACGTATCTCAGCCTATACCTTCACAGATAGTTAAACTGGCAATGAACATATCAGATTCTGGACCCTGATACTTTCGGTCCATCCTCAGAGCCTCTCTCCTTCATTCCTATGACTCAACACTATTCCTCACTTGGCCGTCTCTTCTTCATTCAAATACTTGCTCATTGGTTACGCTTCATCTCTTAATTCATTTCGAGGTGTGTTTCTTGGCCAATTTGACATGTCTTCAAATGAACAGCTACGTCTAAAAAAAAAATACCATCGAGGCATCACTTCTCCTTCTGCCCTACGCAGTGCTGCCACAAACTCCCTAAGTTGAAGAGTAGAGTGTATCTCGCCAGAAATGAAAAGAAAGTTAAATATATTCATCTTTCAAATTCATCTTCAACGTATCAAAGTACATTTTCCGTTTTTGGCGAGTTGGTAAATAAGTCTCGCTGATATGCAGGGTAGGCTGCCAAACCCTCAGAATCCGCTCCACTCCACCAACAGAACTTGAAGAATGAGATGATGTGGTCAAGCAGCAAGTTATCCTGTAATTTCTCCACTATCCTAGACTTTAAACCTCAAATGAAGGCAAAATTATCCAATATCGCCATAACAACTTACCCATTCGACAACTATCTAGTCTATGTGATATCCATAACACCATTCTACATAAGTGCCGTTACGTCCAACAAAGCTCAATCAAACGATTGCATCCCATTAAAGAATGATCACTCAGATGTCTGTACATGTCTCTATGGTACTAAGCAATTAGCTCCTTCTGCAGAGCAAAATATAGGAATAGTACTTCTAACCTCACCAACATGATACACACCGCTTCCCGCCTGCTTCTTCGATGAAGCCGGAGCTTACTGAAAGAAACACGACCTCTTCTTTCCAGTATCCACGCCCTTATCTTTCTTTATAGCGATTGAACATTTCATAAAGTGATCGTCTTCAAATGGAATCCCCACCCTCATCCGTGTCCCGGTGTATCATTCAGTGAATTAAGTCCTCGGTGAAGGGAACAGGGGCAAAGCTACCACAAACCATAGCTCAGACATGTGGCGGTGGAGCAACTCTGCCTACAGCAAGGCTGTGTAATTTTACTCACACAAACAAATGTAAATCACTGATCAAGACAAACTTCATTAGGAGAAACAGTTGCTTCCATTAACAATAGTCAAAGCCGTTTTTTTATTCGTGGCATTCCCAGCCATCGCACCCAACTGCCTAACTGGTCAAGGCATCATGTCAAATCATCCCGCTCCATCCAAGGCCAGGTCAATGGCCGCGGCCCAAGGCGCCTAAATACCATGCATGTTCGTCTATGCTGCATAACCACTCGTCTGTAGATTCCCATAGCACTACATCATGCAACATGATCCCATAACGAACATAACCGAGAGTTTCCACCTCTCCGCCGCAAAAAGCAAAAAAAAAATCAAATCAAATCGCAAATTCCCGTGTTGAATGATGAGCTGCCCGATGGAGTAAAAAACCAAAATGTAAAGATAGATAGAGATAGGGATGAAAGGAGAGTTCTTCTTCTTCAAATCATACATTCGTGGAAGAAAGTCATATCAAGCTCGTAAGACATTCCGCAATACCGTCGTGTTGTATGGCGGCGGTCAACCAATGAAGAGAATAGAAACGCTAAGGTGAAGTAAGATGGCGAGCTGAGAAGTCGTCCTCAAAGATTTATGCAGAGAATCTTATCACAACGCCGTCGCTGAATGACCGTAAAAGATTCGTGTAAAAAGAAAGTCGTGAAGGAAATGATGGTGACGAGCGCGTCTACTTGAGCCCGGCCCCATACACAGCAAGGAAAAGATGAAACAAACAAACAATTAGGAACCCTCTATTAGTTAGCCCGAATAACAAGCTTCGACAAGAACTTGTTTGAAAGCGAATCAAAATCATAGCGGTCAAACTTGGCTTCTCTCCGAGTTCGCAAGTAAGCCTCTGTGAGGTTCGTTAGCATACCGTACCACTCACGTAACCATATTTTGATGGAGCACAAGTGAGCAAACTTACCATGCTTGATGACATGTTGTCGCACCTCGGTCATGGCATCACAGACGGCGACATTGTTGTGAAGCAGGTGGCCGTGCTCACGGGTGTCCCAGTCGGTGAAGGCTGGGAGCTTCTGAGAGATGGCGTGGAAGAGGCCCACAATAACACCGACAGGGGTGGTTTCCATGTCGTTGCAGAACTTGTTCACCGCCACGGGGTCGGGAACGCGGTAGTGGCAGTCAAACTGCATCTCTTCCCACACAGCCAGGAGGATGGAAGCCAGGAGGAAGATGGTGGGCCAGTTCTTCATCTTCTCGCCGCTGTAGACACCCGAGTAGAGAGCAGAGAGCTCCTCCAGGATGTCCTTCTGAAGCTCGCGCCACATGTCAGCCAGAGCACACTTAATCTGGAAGTTGATCATGACAGGCGCAACGGTGCGACCATAGTACTTGGAGTCCTCATCGTCGATCTGGCCGTCAAGCGGCATCTCGGATCCCTGGCTCTCAACCATGGTGATGTGCATAGTCAAGTTGTAAGCAAGGACCAACTTAAGGGCCTTTCGGATGACAGGCATCTTCTCCTTGACGTAGTATCGGTGAGCAGTCTTGAGGATCTCGGTGATGAAGGGAGTGCCCTCAAAGTGGTCGTCAATGAAGTCCTCAAAGGGGCCCTCAATGTGCTTGTCGAGATACTCAGAGAGAGCATCAATGCGGATGCCCTCGGCACCGACGTCGAGCTTCTCGGTACGAGTCTCAAAGTCAATCGTGTCGTTGGTGGTGACATACGACTCGACCCACTCGACGGAGAAGCAACTGTCGTCGGCGACGTAGACCTCGCGAACCATGACAGGCAGGGCAAAGCCATAGCCGTGGGTGATCCACATTAGAGTCTCCTTTTGGGCGAAGCCCTTGACGTTGTAGACAGATACTCCACGGTCCATGTGCCTCTCATAGTCGGCCTTCCAGTCCTTCATAAAGTAGCCAATGTCCTTGATGTCAATTCGAGTGCAGGGGACTTGCCAGAGACGAGCGTGGGACGGCTGGCATCCAGCGCAGGGCTCTCCCTTATCGCAAGTCTTCTTAAGGAATTTGCATCGCAGGCAAGCACGAAGCTTTCTTATCTCGCTGGCTTGCTTTCGCTGCTCTGGCAAAAGAGGGCCCTTTCTGCGGCCAACCTTCTTCTCGGTAGATCCATCCTTCTTTCCGTTGGAGATGCGCCTGACGACGGTCTTGGGCGTCTTGGCAATTGGGCTCTTGCGAATGCCCGCGCCGGCGCTCCTCCTTGAGGTGGTGCTGGACGAAGAGGGAGACACTGAGCCTGCTCCACTGCCGGGGCTGTGGCGGGTGGAGGACTCGCCCTTGATGGGGACCGGGGCAGCTACCGTGGTAGGGCTATGGTTGTGGCTATGACTATGGCTATGGCTATGGCCGTTGTCATGGCTGTGGTGGTGACCGTCGGCAGAATAGCAATTTCGGTGTCCGTTGTGGTTGTCCGCCTGGCCATCAGAGTCTGGTGAGAAAGGCGAAGGGAAGGGGGGGATTTCCTCGAAGCTACCGACCTCGACCGAGTTGCCACCGTCTGAAGAATCAGAGTTGGTTCGCAGATGAAGTGTCTGCGATGGGTTGAAAATGGCGGCACTGGGGGCGGGCTGAAATAGCTCATGGCCAGGATGTCCCCAGTCTACCATTGCCCACCCATCGCCGGATGACGAGGATGGCAGGGAGAGGACTTCAAGATAAGTTCCAGTGGGCGAATTGCTGCCAACAGTTGGCAGACCCTCGAGCTGCAGAGTGTTTTGAAAGTCTTGCCAATTTCCCATTCCTGCGCCTCCCCAGTGCATTGCGTGTGCGTTGTCATCCAAGGCAGGCATCGAGCTAAAGGGCGACTCGAGCAAATGAGTCTGCAACGCAGCCTGCGTCGTCGCCGGTAGATATTCGAGAGGGTGGTAGCCGGGAAAGGCATTGAAGTTCAACAGCGTAGATTCCTGGATGTAATGTGTCAAGTCGTGAGCGGGCAAAGTCTGGTGCTGCGCAGCGGAAGCCGCCTGTTGCTGATGGTGGTGAAGAGCCCAGTCGGTTAGAGGGTTCGTGTGTTGCTGGTAGGGCGAGTGCTGCAGCGGCGAGTGCTGGCTGTGAGGGCTGGACATGTGTGAGAGAGGCGAGTTTGGGTGGAATTCCTCGGGGGAGCTGCCTCGAGCTCCCGGAGGCGAGTTGTGGGCATTGGCGTTCATGTCGATGGGAAGAGACCAAGAACCAGTGACGAGGTTGGACGCAGGCCCTGGACTCGAGTGAGCTGTGGTTGTGGTTGAGTAGCTATACGCAGCAGCCCGGTCCCGCTGGTGCTGTTCAAAGGTCAGATCGAGTAAGGCATCGCCCCCGCCGTTGACATTGTAGTCGAGGGTCATTCTGGGAGAGAAGAGGAGAGGAACAGTCAAGCGTTCCGCTTGGATGCGAGCAAAGGGCGTATTGTATGAAGGTTGAGCCGATGACACCGCTCTTTCGTGATGTTGGCAAGTGGCACGCTCGGTGCGTTGAGGGATGATCAGGATTACGGCGGGGAGAGATGGGAAAAAGGAAGAAGAGGGAAGCGTCCGGGGTGCGAAGAGAAACGAAACGGTTTGCTGCAGGCCAGCTGGATAAGGCGCTACGGGACGCTCTTTTTCTTTTCTCGGGTGCCTAGGCCTAGACGAACAGCCGCTGGCAGGTTCCGGCGCCCAGACAGTCAGTCAGTTAGTCAGAACACACAGCAAGCAAGCAGCGCTACCGTGGTGTTACTGTGCCGTGGTGGTGGTCTGTACAGTCTGGCAAGGTGGTGGATGGATGGATGGGATTGAGGAGATGGATGGACGTTGGAGTGGGTGGTCGGCGGGTTGGCATGATTTGGAGGCATCGCGAGCGGGGGCCTGAAGAGGCGGTGAGCTCTGTCGCCCAGCCCCGGGCCGGGACGAGCAGCCAATGGGCGCCGCCAAGGCACATCTGCAGCTGCACAGGTGTGGGGGCAGCCGGCCGGCGATCCAGCGAGGGCCACAGCGAGGGCCCCAGGGAGCCACAGAAGGGGGACAGAGCGCTACAGGGCCACGGCGCAGACCCCAGGGCCCAATCGGAGCCAAACAATGCACTGTGTCGCCGCCGGGACAGTATGACTTGGCCACGTCCGAGCGACAATGGCGCCATTTGCTGCTCTGCTTCGCTTCGCCCGCGCCGCGCACAGTGTCGGAGCGCGCTGCCCGCACGGATCGGAGCAGGAGGGGCATCGGGGCGAGACACCGCAGGAGAGAAAGGATCCGAGGGGTCCTTGCTAGAGACCAGGACAAGGAGGCTATCATCATGCTGGTCATGATGCTACGACTCCAGCCAGTACGATACTGGCACTAGCAGCCGTTTTACTACCTACAGCTTCTCGTCTGTGCTTCGTGCCACCGCGACAGGCCCAGCCATGGCTTGACTCTTCCCTCTGCTAGCCTAACCTAATCTAGCGGAGATCCCGTCGTTTACTGTGCCGATAGAACGCCAGACGAAGCATCGCAGCGAAGCCCATCGCCAGAAGAAGCGCTGCAAGTACCTACATACAGCAGCATGGATCGTTTTGGCTGCGCAGAAACGGAGCGAGGTCCGGCATCATGACTGACTCTCGACCACTGGCTAGGTACTATTTGCACTGTCCCAATGCCGTCATTTCGCGCACACCAAGGAACGGCGTTTCAATCCGAAGTCCTTCGTCTCTGCCTCTGCCAGATCTGGGCTGCCACGTCTTTGGCACGTTTCCAAATACGAACAAACGCCTCACACTGCGCATGCGCTCCGTACGATACGTACATACGAGTGCTACTCCAGACAGCACATCGTATATTGCCCCCGTGGTCCAACTTGCTAGTACTACACGATTCGAGCGAGCCACATCAAGCTCCGGCGTCTCCCCCCACCTGGACTCCCTTGTCAAGGTTCCATTGCAGCAAGGGTTCATCGGAAAAGTAAGAAGAGAAAAAGTGTAAAGAAAAAATGTGAGAAAAAATGTGAGAGAGAGGCCTGAGTGGATACACGGCGGCACTGTTTGCCTTCGCAGCAGATTCGTTTCGGCTTCTGGACAGGGTGATTCCCCAGCTTGACGAGCGTCTAGCTTATGATACTGACCTACTAAGAATCCAATAGTATCTCCCGCCATGGGTCAACCGAAACACAGCCTGAGAAATCAAGAACGAGCGCCTCTCCCTCGATTCAGGCGGCGGCTTGCGACCCTGGTTGGCCGCCCCATCCGTCCCCAGAGTCCCGGGAGCCCCCCCCTCGTACACATGCCATCCTATAACTCGCTGGCCGTCGCCGCCGCTGATGCATTGCCCGTCGAGCTGCGCATAGGAGTGATGCGCTGTCATTTTGTGGCGTGCACACCAAAGCAGCTAAGGCTCCAGCTAAACCCTTATCACCGACCACGGCCAGACTCGATAGATCTGCTGCTCTGCTACGTGTAATGCGGGCGGCACGAATCGAGTGCGTCCGTCCAGTGCCACCGTCGTTCGGACGGAAAGCATTGATTCCCTTTTGCCGCGGCCCTCGCCATAGCCGCCGGCCAGTCGGGCAGCGTGATGTAACAATGGCCAAGGTCTGCCGTCGAACCCAACCTTTGCAGAATCAATCCTGTGTACGGAGCAGGTACTCGTACATACATGCATGGGGAGCAGGATGCCGAGACACTATGCCCTGTGATACTACCTACGACTAACACACACATCGCTCGATACATGGACGGCGGACATCTGAGCCAAACCAATGCCCCAGCCTCGCCTCCCCTGCCTAAAGCCGTTTAACCTACACAATGCCCGGGCTGGGAGAACACTGAATCCGAGACATACATATCCCCCTACGGCGAGGCCTTGCAGGAATGATGTGCCGCCCAAGCAGAATCCAGCTAGATCGGTATTCACCTACACTGTGGCGATCGATCATCATTAAGATATGCATGCGGGTGTCCCATGTGCCTTAGAGTGCTTGATCTCTTTTGCTGCATCGGGTTAACTCTGGTTGTGGGCATTGGCCGGACCATTGCACAAAGGTAGAGACTCGGGACTTATTTAAAAAGGCAAGGGGAGGGTTGGCGTATTGGCCTTCGGATAGATACCGTCCTCCCCGTCGTCTGTTGGCCCGCTTGACGATGCAGGAAGCAGGCCTATTCGACCGAGTATCTGCCCAGCAAATGGTGAGCTGCCAGTAGCACGAGTCCGGTAGAAAACTGCTGACCTGGCCCTCGGTGACGGCCGAATCAGATGCTCAATCCTTTTTAGTCAGTCTTCATCATCATGACACCTCAGCTGGGCTTGGAGGATTCACATACTCGTACATCAAACATGAAAGGCTCTCTCTGCATTCCATACGCCAGCCACTCGACTTGCCTTAGCTGATAATAAGCGACACAACACTACCGACGGCTAGTCTCAAGACCAACATCTGAGCCTCACCATTAGCCGATGAAAATTTATACTCCGTAACGCCGTTGCCGATAGAGCTCCATACGAGTACATGGACAAGACGCTGAGTTGCGGTACGCGCTGCTCTACTAGTGCTGGCAATTGTCATGCATTTGCATGGCTCCAAACGGGCAGCTTCTTGATGCGTCGACGGCCACTCCTCGCCTGATTTTTTACCAATTCCTCGACTGCCGCAAGCGCTCCGCTGCCCAACCGCCATAACCCCCTGCTACTGCACAGCGTTGCTCCATGGCCTACGGAGTACCCTGCTTTTTTCTCTTCTCTCTCTTTCTCTCTCTCTCTTAGCTGCAGCGCGTGTTCAAACGTGCTCTGTTTGGGCAGGCTAGACAGCACGATCTCGTACTATTTTCGCTGCGATGTTCAGCTAGCAGGCACCCCTGGAAGACCCATCGCCAGCCACCGGAGAAAGCAAGGTCAGAGCGCTACGCCAAACCTCGCCATGGGCAGAGAGCATTGAAAGGACCCGCCGAGATACTTGAGCCGGACGCAGTGCTAAGTACGGAGTAAATAGCCAACAAAGAGTGCGGAAATGCCTTCCTCGGCGAACGTGTTCCGGCCCAACCCCGCCTCAGGCTGTTGATGTGTGTTACATCCTGCCCTCGGTTGTCCGAGACACAAGATCACATTACCCACTTTGGAAGATCTGGGAGCACCAAGGCAAGGCAAAAGAGAAGCCCGCCAAGAGCCGACGAGGGCCCTTGCACAGCCGACGACAACACTCGGCGGCGCGTGATACCATGCTCCCACATTCATGATATGCTTGCCACCTGCTGCTACGGAGTATTTGTGCCAAAAGCTTGATTGAATGGTCTGCCCATGATGATATGTCACGATGTGTGATCCACAGACCTTGTTCCGTCCTGTCTGCGGCGGAAGTCGCCCAGTGTGACGGTTGATTGGCAGAGTTGTTTGCTGCATGATCATTTTCTAAAAACACTCTGCGCCTCGCCCAGCTTTTAACAGGGCTACAAGTATTAGGTCAATGTTGCTTGATCCATGATATTCCATGAGTTATTCTACACCAGTACAGGCCGAGTATGATCATCGGTTCAGGGGGGGCTCTAGTGCTTTTCAGCCCTGGCCGTTAGACTTTGAATCCTGCATAATATCAGGGTCCCGTCAGCACGAACAAGATCGGAGTATATATTGTCTCCTGAGAATCATGATTCCTGACACCAGCACCCCTTGAGGATAAATCGGCCGAGAAGCTGCTTTGCCCCCCGCCGAATCATGACTCGAGACCCGGCTGTCAAGGGCCATCTGCCATCCGTCCATCCAAGCGAAGTGTCATCGTGCGATTCGGCGAACGGAACATGGTTGATGTCTCATCGTACAAAGCAGCAGAGTAATCCGGATTGTGTCCGGGACTCTCAGCTCGTAGATGGAAGATGCAGACTGGTCTTCTGGAAGTATTGCTAGTAGCAGACCATGGCCTGCTGAGACTAGGATCTACCACTTTGTAAGCTGTAGGACTACGATTGCCGATGAGTAGTAGCACCGAGTGACGGGCATCGCCGTTCATATTTCCCAGCTGACTGGTTAGTCAATAGCCAGGCATTGTGTATCAACTTCTCGATAGTACACCCCCCAAGCATCTATTTTGTTAGCTTGGTTCTCATTGTCATCAACTTGCCACTCGCATTAAGAAAAGTACCAAGCTAACAAAATAGATGCTTGCGGAGTGTAGTAGTATCAACAGGGGATGTGCCGTCTAGATTTGAAACGGACATCGGTAATCATCTGGGTTTACAAATACAATGTGTATGAAACAAACAGAGATACTGTAACAGGCAGCCCAGCAAGAGAATGGGCAACTCCTTAACAGCCGCGACCCCTGATGAAAATGTTGCCTTCTCCAGAGAAAATGAAGGGTTTCAGTGGTGGTGACGAGGCTGTAAGAAGAGATGTCTTGACAGAGGCGCAACCCGAATAGGTCTCCTCAGATCTAAGGTTACAGTCATGTCCCGAATAGCCCAAGCAAATCTCGTTTGAATGCCATTCAAGGGATCGCCACTAACGATTAGACTCTAAAGGCTAAAGCCACCACATCGTTGAACAATGTGTTTCAGTTCAAGGTTTCGTTTATCATCCTTGAGCCCGTTAGCCAGAGTCCTCGGCGGCGTGATGATGGCGCAACTGGAGGTTGTATTTTGCAGACCTACATTGCCCGGTTCCAACCAATTCGGGAAGATCAACAACATTGATCATTGCCAACGCCCAGCCGCGTGTTTTCAGCCTCGGCAGAGCTAGGACGTTGGGTTCACTATATTGGAGCCCATCTAACAACGCTTGCACCAGAAAGTGGGTGTTGCGGAGAGAGGGGGCGCTAAATTGCTACCCGGGATATTGCCGGCAACAATAGTCTGGCTACGACTTCCTTTTCCCATTGTTCTGTTACGGCCTGACCATTGAGTTGATACCGAGTGTGCCGTTCGCGGGCTGATTGTCAATAGCTCCAAGCACAAGCAACGTGGGAGGATGAGCGGGGTTGACGTCTGCTGTCCTGCTAAAAAGATGACAAGGCCCTGAAGTCCACATGATGAAATCTCGAGCACATTTACGAAGTCGTCCTCGAGTAATCTTTAGGCATCATCTGAGAAACATGGCCGCAGCCGTGGAGCAACAGCAACAGCCAGGCCCGGCGGCACATGGCGTATCCCAAGACGCGTCTGATTCTGATTCACCCGTGCCCAGCCTCTTCACGCAGCCTCCCCCGATTCGCGATGCGCTGGAGACGGACTCGTCTCACATCCAGGATGAAACCGTCGACGAGTGTCTGCCCTTCCTGACTGGCAAAGAACACCGCTACCTCAACTCCCATGGCATCCCTCGCCTGGACAAGGAACGGCATGCAAGGTTTCTCACAAAGCAGCTAGGAGTGCTGCCGGGCGCATACGTCGGAGCGGACCCAAGCCGGCCGTGGATATTCTACTGGTGCCTGAATGCCCTGTCTCTCCTTGGTGAGGATGTTGAGCCTTATCGCGCCAAGCTGGTCGAGACAGTGCGTCCGATACAAAACGAAACTGGTGGATTCGGAGGGGGTTTCGGCCAGGCCTCACACCTCGCCACCACGTATGCAGTTATTCTTGCGCTGGCACTGGTTGGTGGGGACGAAGCGTTCGAGGTGGTTGACAGGAGAAGCATGTGGAAGTGGTTGTGCCAACTAAAGCAGCCGGACGGTGGGTTCCAGATGGCTGTCGGGGGTGAGGAGGATGTCAGGTATGTCTCTGATCGGCACGCCCACGCTGTGATACCAGGCTGTTAACTGACGTCTCGCTCAGGGGGGCCTACTGTGCGGCTGTTGTGGTTTCGTTGCTCAACTTGCCCTTGAACCTGTCGCCCGAATCTCCTGCGTATGCCGCCGGCCACACTGATCTCTTTAGTGGGCTGGGTGAATGGGTACGGCTGTGTAAGTTGTCTTTCTCCCCGGACATGTCTTCCGACCATCCCGTCCTGATTGCCCACTCTGTCTAACGAGAATGAAAAAAATTCAGGCCAGACGTACGAGGGAGGCGTGTCAGCAAAACACGGGATCGAGGCGCATGGCGCATACGCCTTTTGCGCTCTAGGATGTCTCTCAATTATTGATTCCCCACACCGAAGCGTTAGACGGTAAGTGTCTCAATCTAGGGTGCTGTCTATTGACGCAGTGCCATGAGAGCTTTGCATTTCTGACCCGTTCCCCGGCGCGACAGGTACATGGATGTGCCACGTCTTATCTCTTGGCTCTCATCTCGCCAGTATGCTCCAGAAGGTGGCTTTTCAGGCCGCACGAACAAGCTTGTCGACGGCTGTTATAGCCACTGGGTTGGCGGATGTTGGCCCCTGATCGAGGCCAGTCTGAGCGGGCCTGAGGGGCCGACAGCTGGCCCTGCAGGTCGCCCGCTCGAAGCCACCGATGCAGACGACAGCTTGTTCAGCCGGAATGGTTTGATTCGATACATCCTTTGCTGTTGTCAGGACATGTCTAAGAGGGGTGGCTTGAGGGACAAACCTAGCAAGTGGGTGCTCCCTTTCCTGAGGGCGAGACTTTGCAGAGCAATCACACTGATGCCTTTTTTTTTTGCCCACAGGTACTCGGACGCGTATCACTCATGCTACGTTCTATCCGGGCTCAGCTCCGCACAAACCAAGTGGCGTTTGGTTGCCTCTCGTGCCGATGAAACCCTTCTCGGAGACGATCGCTGGGAGGCGTCACCTCACACAAACGGAGTCCAAATCTTTGACGAAGAAGACCGGATTGCGACTACCCATCCCGTCTACGCAATTCCTCAACACAGAGTCGATGAGATTCGAAGTTACTTCTTATCGAAGGAGAGCTTCTAATTGTAATGGGGTAAAACGCGGTTATTCGATATTACATAGCAAGACGCTGCTTACCCATTCTAGCGGAGCATTCAAAGAGCACTAACCCGATACTTGTCCAGTCATTTGTTCTCTACAAGCCGTTGAGGAAGCATGCACTCGCGCACGATAAGGGTTAACCACATGCTATAATCACGTGTCCCTCAGGGGGTTAGATACAGTCCTTGATCTTGAGTCGTTGAAAAGAGGACGTGTTGAGATGGCAGTTGAGTGGGTCGAGCGATGGGCTGCCAATAGCACTATGCAACGACGCACTACCAGCAGCAGAAGCAGCAGTACTGTCCGATCCTTCGAGGGACAGGACGGTGAACAGGGTTTCTCTTGGACGATCCGACCGCTTAGCCGTGGATCGATGGAATCCGCCACCGCTTGATGAATTTTCCTTTTCTTCTTATTCTCCTTAGTTGACGGCTCAGCAAGGAAACCAGCATGTGCGTGAATCAATTGAGAGCATAGCAACATATTTTTTTATTCAGGACCATGATTCCAGCCGCTCGCTTCGAATGGAAGGACCCACGACCTCCCGCACACGTGAAAAGTGATCCAAAGGTGGCATCTGAATGCTGTACAAGTAGCTCGGGCTTATTCCTTCGCGAAGCAGGCCGTCTGGGGTGGCTATCCCGAAGCAGCACCAAGTACGGTGCAGGGCTCCTCGTTTGGACGGCCGTGCATTGCATGTACGGAGTCCTCCGTGCTAGTTACTCGTTCCCCACACTCATTTACCCGTCAAGGGTATGGTCTGCCAAGTCTTCAAGCTTCTGTTCGTAGCAAGTTGTCTTTTTTGACCCTCTGGCTGTCTGTGCGACGCACCTCGATGCCCCGATAATGCCCAAGGCGGAGTGTACCTGTACACGACGGTTGACAAATTTGAATGTGTACTACTTGTAAGTTGGAGCTATAGGTGATACCATGTATTCCTTTCTTCGGGGTCTACAAGAGGATGATGCCAACACGCAGCTGCCCGCCCGCCGACAGATTCCGGAGCACTAGTTGAAGAAGCATGTCTCGGATGAAGACTCATGGGAGGGGCTGCCTTGCGCCACACCGCATTCGCAGTTCTGCACATCATCGCCGGACCAAGGGTGGGTTACTCTGTATCGAGGGCTGATATTCTTGGACAGATTCACGTCGGCATGGATGCGAGGACGTACCTACCGCATCCCGCCCGATGCGTCCGCAGACATCTGTTGCGTGGGTTGGAGCAACACCTCACCTATTTCCTCCCCAACACCTGGAGTCATACAAGTCTTGTTGGATATATCTCTGGACGACCCCTTCTGCTCTGCTAGGTGGAAGCCTTACCTCCGAGTCCAGGGAGAAACCGATTACGAATGATACATGGCATGAATACATTAGTTGCTGCGGAGTTACCCCGACCCTCCAAAAGACTCTCAATATTCCAACAAGCGTCGCCCTTGATCATCAACCGATTGCGCCGTACATATGCAGTCTTTTAATGTAAGAAGAGGCAACAAATGTCTTTCTTCTTCTTTTTTTCTGCAAAAATGGCACAGGCCTCACGCACACGCCCCCTCCGCTTATAGGGCCGCATATCATGCGGCCGCCTTACATGGCCAGCCTGCTTTTATTCCGTACACTTGCACAAGTCAACTCTCTGGGAATTTGCACAGGCATTTGGATTTTCCCTCTGCATACGGCGGCGAGTCAGAGAATGAGAGGAGGGGGAATCAAGTTTATCACTTCCCCTCTGAGGAGGAGGTATGAGCGAAGAAGCAGCTCTTTGGACAAGCCTGTGGCAACACCTTGAAGTCATATCAGAGAACTACAACAACAGCTGGCTCTCTCCCTCGCCTCTCTTCTCCCACCCCCAATGTTAGTACCATCCGAGCCGCCTGTTCGCTGTCTTTCCTCTGCCGATGCATTGGAGCCGCCCGCTCAGGAGGTACCTGTCGGCTTACATCCCATCGTTCACCCGCCACCAAGGGACCGGGATTGAGGGAGGTGGAAGTGGGCATTTGCATGATGTGGATCGCCGTGTGTGTGTGTGTGTTTTTTTTTTCTTCGCCACAGAGTTTTCTCTTGTTTTCTATCCTTCTTTTTTCCCGGCTTCTGGCCTGGCTCTGCAGGGACCTCCTCCCATGATTATCCGGTCTGATGGGCTCATGCTGCTGCATAGGGGTTACACGAAGCAAGGAGGAAGGCGTCCTTTGCAGACAGCGACGCTTCCGGCCTAGGGCCTGTATAAAAAAGCTGCGTCTTACCAAGTACGTGTATGACTCAACTCATGTCCGCCGGCATACGCTGAAGAAGCACGAAGCCATCGGACATGTCAAAGCAAAGCAGTGCTGCCAAAAGGCCTTGCCAATGCTAAAGTCACTACTAGTATAGGTAAGTGAGGCTGCTGCAAGTGGCATGAGTCCATATTAATGGCTCACCCGTTAGTAATGCCCTAGACTTGGTAGGCATTTGTGCGACCCGCAGGAACATGTACCAGGTACCTTGCTGTGTGAGTTCCGATAGGTCAGCTTCAGCGATTGCTCCCAAAGGGCAGGAGCTATCCCTGCTTGACCGCTGGCATGGGTCTTTTTTGACGTACCAAGCAGGGAGTACTTTGTACATGGACATGGGCATGGTGCCATCTTCGTACCTCCTCTTGAAGACTGGAATGTAAAAATCCAACGTACCTTGGACGCTTGCCCTCGCCATGCCGTGGCCTGGGTTAAACCTTCACCACTCCGTACTCGCACACACGAAGGCGTGGAGAAGATGCGTGCTTGTGCTCGTGCTTGTACTCGTACGGAATACCGCTGCATCCCATTTAGCCATGTTGAGGCAAAGGCAAGGGCAGGCCGTCGAGAGGCGTCTGGCGACACGACGGCCGAGGTGACGGCGATACCGCCTCACGGACGCATTGCAGTCTTGTTCTGCTCCAATGCCCATCTCCCTCGCTAGGGACGACACACAGCACGCGTCTACACGGCATTGGCCATATCCATCCAACCCTCTGCCGAAGGGTCGACATCTCACCGCGGCCGCACCAGGTCGCTGGGACCAACGGCCGGATCCGAGTCGCCAGTGATTGGCCTCCAGGGCCACCCCGTAAAAAAGAAACAAGACATTTTTTTCTTCCCACCAGCGGCGCTACGGAGCAAAGGGACTTTGCTTTTTTTTTTTCTTTTGACTTCACCTGGCAAGCTAGCTAGCGGAACCCTTAGGCGAACGATGAGAGGTGTTTCGGTGCCAAGAGCTGTCCAATTGTCGAATCACAAGCTGAGGCCGGCGATCCGCCCACCAGCTACGCTTGTGCTAGGCAAGGCGTCAAACCCCCTTTGCTCTTTGCCATGCTTTTTTTAGCATCCTCCATCACACATATCACAATGGATAGCAAGTGGTATTTTCCGAGTTTCGCAGCAGACGCAACGGATCTTTTACCCCAGACCAAAGTGTCATCCAGCGTGGGTGGCGTCTCCTCCTCGGGTGGTTCCTGGGCGAGGACTGACGACGGACGGGGCTTTTTTCATCAGCAATTGACAGGCAAAGTCAAGAAGAAATCGCTGCCGAAAGTGGCCCCCCCCTGGTGTCGGTACTACAAAGAGGAAGCACTACTCCTCCTGCTGCTTCGTACATCTTCGTACACACAATCGGTGCTACCTCTACCGCGCACGCAGCGGGCTTCCTGTCATCCGTCCTTCGCCCACAATTCCCAATAATATACTACTTACAAGAGCTCTGCGTCAGCGCTCGGGCCTCCGCGCATGTGAGGATGACTGAGGGTGTCGCTGTCCCAGTACTATTGCACAGAAGCCGGGACACGAGTGTGCAAGCCACGGAGCACGAGTACTTGTACATGGCACCTTGGGGCAAGCTTCGACGAACCGTTCGCTGCGTGTGTTTGCTTAATATCAACCGGCGGCACTGCCAGCTCATCATTGCATGCGGCCTTTTAAACCCCCCTCCTCACAAAGAGAGTTAAAGAGGGTCAAAGGGTCCGAGGGCGTCTGCCTCCTACTTGGCTGCCTTGCGCCCCCTCTTCGCAGATCTGTCCAATCAACCGGGCCATCTTCACCGTAATTGTCACTATTGTTCTATGTCAAGTCTGGAACCCTGTGTGCAACGACGACGACACACCGTGTGCGCGCTCGGGAGGTCGAGGCAAGCATGGGAGAATCCATACGAGAACTCACGTACACGTACATGATACAGACACAATGGATGTGAGCAATATTATGTTACAGCTCGAGAACCGCTCGACGGCTCTCTCGAACCGGGATCACCTTGCGTCCAACCTTTGGCCCACTCTTCGCCAGTCCAGCTACTGCGACGCTAAAGAGATTAGACCTTGCGATGCAATGGCCTGGGAGTATCGTATGGAGCACGGAGTCTGTTTATCACTACAGTAAAAACTCTGTGCGCTCTTGGTCTGCTCACTTTCATGCAAGTGGTTGCAGTTTCGCGCCTCTTCACCGACGTCTGAAAGCACCGACGAGGACCTCCCCTTTCTACCTCGGCCTGCAATCCGAGCAGCTTTAGGAAATAGCCTCCGTTAAGCGTCTCTCTCCATGGCACCAGGACCGCTGGCACTCTGCCAGATTTGCCCAAGTGCAGCTGGACGGACGGGCTGTTAGCATGTCGTCTCGGTGCCAATCACCCGGGATGTACCAAAGGGATATAGCCTCTTTCTTTGCTGGCACGGTACAGTACAGATGAAGCACAGCAAGGCCGGCGTTACGTATGTGTGACGGCTCATCCCAAGATTTGTGAACGCACACGCTTCCTCCTACCGACGATCGAAGCCACCACCGACTAACCTGGAGTGAACCAAACAGCTGCGCGAGCTGACCACCAATGCCTAGGGATGTGAGCACGACTGAAAGATGTGCTTCATGCCCGCCAAGCAGCATGTGTGTGTTCCAATCGTGCACATGTCCCATTCGTGCAAATGCAATGGGTGTAATTGGAGCATTCATTCTGCCCTTCCAACTGGGGCTGTAACAAGTTCGTGCTGTAGACCAAGTTCATGTTACCAGTCACGGTGTGCTGCTCCGCGCCCAAGGTCACCGACAATACACAGATATCTGCACAAGGCGCCATCTGTGGGATCCTGCTGTGCATTAGCGGCCGCCAAAGCATAGATCTCGGAAGGATATTCTTGGGTGATGGTGGTTACGAGGCGATACGTTTTCTCCCAGCTATATGGCGTCGTGTGGCTGGGCTGGCTCTCCTAAGGGATGTTTTACGACATACTTGTTCGTTCTTATCACCAACGTTTACGGAGCAGATCCGGTGATGATGTTCTCTGTGGTCGAGTTGAGGATCGTCGAAGCTGCCATTGGCCCCTTCTCCCTTTCTCAATTTTTCATCCTGTTTTGCCACCACCCCCGTTGGCCAATTCGAGGCGAACGAGGGGGAGCCCTTGCTCATACAGCACAGTATTGCCGTTGATGATTTTCTTGCTGTCGATTGATTAATCGTTCGTGCGACCTCAATTGAACATGGCCGAAGCGCCAAACATGGGTCCCCGCCGCAGAGACAGGGGATTGGGCGCCTAGAGAAGCGACCCTTCCGGCGGCCAGAACGGCCGACGTTACCTGTAGGAAGATGATTGCAGCGGCATGAACAAATGAGGACAGCTCGAGAAGGCTAGGAAGCCATGCTGAGAGTGAGAGACGAAAGGGCCCGGGTTGACTCGAGCAGGTGGACGACCCTTGACGAAAAGCACCCAGGCCCCTAGCCTGGCCATACCTTACCACTTCGCCCTCTAGTTACCTCCATCCTCTGTCCATGCTACGACTCGTCCGCATCGCTGGGGCGAAACTTATTCGAGATGGGGAGACGACCATTTACAGGTATGGTTAGGCAGTGCGTCCTCTCTGGCACCCAAGGTGTACCGTACACTTGTCGTCTTGTACACTTTGTGGTGGAGCGGCCTAGTCTCCAGCGGTTTGCAAAATTCACTGGCAATGAGAGCTGCCAACACATCAACGATGGGGTCACACTCTTTCCAAGAGCCGCATCGTTGCTCGCATCAAACCTCCATTCGCGCGTTTCGCTCTCTCTCCAGACACCCCTCGGCCCCGCGCTAACGACGACCTTTGCAATAAAGCCCACATGTCTCGCCAAAGGACCGGCTCATCCTGCTCTTGCGACAAGGCCCGTGGAATGAATGCGTGGTAACGGAGCATCAGGACGGCGGCATACCACGTACGTACATGCATACTCACATACTACTGCTGCTGCTCGTACATGCATCCAGACAGGCAGACACATACATATGCATGCCCAGATACTGCTTGCTACACATCCCGTCGAAAGCCCATTGCACATCTCTCTCCTCCTCCCCCTTGACTGTTCTCCTTGTGGCCCCCATGCCAGCTTCCGACTAGGACGACCTACATACATACTCGTACATACACACATACACACATCCAGACGCAGATTCTCACATCCCGCGTACGGGGTACACGCGCGCGCATACATCCCTCGCCGCTGGATCTTGTCTACCGCCGCTGCTGCTACCGGAGCGGTGCGCCTGGCCTCCGTCTCGGCCGTCCTCGTGCTCCACCTTGGATTTGGCCAGCTTCTCCTCTTGAACTTGTTTCGTTTCCGCCTTCTCCTCCGCCGAAGCCCGCGCTTCTTGTTTCGATTTCTTCTTAATCCCTTCGTCTCCCTCTCAGTTCCCGCCGGAGCTCGATTGTAGCTTCTCTCCAACCATCCCCGGATCCCGCCTCGGTTACACCTTGACTTGGTTTTTAAACCTTTTTTTGACTTTTGTTCTCTCAAAGGTTGCCACGCAGCCATACTCCAATTCCTCTCAACTCAAACTCGCACACACGCACATCTGCGGCAGCGGCTCCTGGACTCTGTTCCACTTTTATTTTTTTGCCCACACCAGGACAATTTCATTGCCTGAACCCAATTCCTCTCTTCGTTTCTCCTCTGCTATCCATTGAGCAACTACCGCAATCATGGGTGGCTTCTACATGCAGTACCTGGAGAGTAAGTTGATCAATTGAACCTCTCGTGTGTTTTGTTTACTTCAAACCCAATGGCTACCGACATCCCCGAAATCTCGTGTGGGGGTGGCGTATGAGATTTGGGGGGGAGGGGGGGAATAAATCAAAGCCCTGCGCGCGCGGCCACCACGGCGACCTTGGCAGCTCAGAGGGCTGATTGAGAAGGGAGCGAGCATGTTCAATTGCTTTCTGCCGCCCAATCGAACTCTTACCGCCGTTTACATTCCGTGAATTGGTTTGACGCAGGCACATGATTACACCCTTCCGCGCCTGTCCCCCCCTCTCCTGCTCAATCGCACCGCTGGTTCATGCAGGGATCCTTCAGAGCTGCAAGAAGCCGGTCGAATGAGGTTCCTATGGCAGCATGTTTCTGGCGAGTTGCCGTGATCTGTGTTTTCTGCCGCATCTTACATTGCCTTGGCAGCTGACGGCTGTGACTTTATTTTTGTGTCTCTTTTTCTTTACAACTCTTGAGGAGGCGGAAAGACTAACCGATGGGTGTAATTGATAGGCCTCTGCCGGCGCCGAGGATGGACAGACCCCTCGTACGAGTGTTACCGTGACCCCAATGGCTTTACTTGCCTTGTCCTAGTCAACGGACGCGAGTACCAGACCGACCTGGCATACGAGTCCGACCTGTTGGCTCAAGAGAACGCTGCCATGCGCGCCTTCATGGTTTGCCGCAACTTTTCCGTCAACGGCGGCATGCTTGCTCGCAACGGAATTGTCCAGGGACTTCCGGCCAATGCTGATACCCGACGCAAGAGCCGCCCTACATCGTCCAGGGACAGCAATGAGCGTCACGGCCGCCGCTCCGGCACTCACTCGAGCAGCAGTTCCACTGCTTCATTCGAATAAGCCAGACGCTGATCCCTGGAACGGATTCGGAGTTTTAGGGTTGCTGATTTACCCGCATTTTTTCTCTCTTTCATATTTCCCCCTTGGTTTTGGCTTGGACCTTCACAGGCAGCCATGGCGCACATATACACGTGGTTGAAAGGCTTCACGGCAGTCCCTTTTGAGGATATAACCACCATCGCGCCAACCTTGCTTTATCAATTTCATGGCGGCTATTATTTTCCTTTTCACAAAAAATAAACAAGGGTTGAGCAAGCGAAGAGTTTAAAAAAAAAAGAAGAAGGTACGGAAAAAAAGCGCGTACGAAAAGACTTGGCGATAAAGTGGCATTCTTGTGGATGCAAAATGTTGCAACGACTTTTATGACGACACGAAACGACCTTTAGACACGTCTCACACTTCTTTCGGCGGCTGGCATACCCAGCCCGGTCCTTTTGTTATCAACCTAGATGTTGACTTTGTTCTTTTTTTCTCGGCAATGTGTTTAGATTTTAGACGCATTGCAATCATGACATTGATGCTCACCTCCCCAACACCCTTGCCGCTCGTCTCAATTGACGAGTCAATCTTTTGGGTCTGTTGACCTATTGAACTTTGGCAAGAAACAAAAGTACATTTCTTCATTGCTATCTCTCGGAAGGGGGTTTTTTGCAGGCAGAACAGCCTGGCTTGGGCGGTTCTTGATACTGTTTGACGATATACCCTGTCCATCCTTTAGTTACAGGGCATCGAAAGCCCTCGATCACTCAACATAGAGGCCAAGTGTTTCTTCATCTTGCCTTGAAGTTTATGAATGTTTCTTGCGATAAGACAAAGTACCTCGTTTTGCACAGGGGCAGTCGTGCCTTTCGCAAGGACGGCTCCTTGACTTTCCTTTTAGGCGTCTCGCAGCAAGCGAAGCGGGCAATGCCTTTTTTTTCTTTCGTTTTTTTATTATATCTCTTCATTTTTATGATTTTCGCTGTAATTGCCCCCTTTTTTTGAGGCAATTGGGAGGATCTTTTCTCACGAGCCAATGCTTGCGGTTACGGAATGTTCTGCATTTATGATGTCGAGACGCAGATGAAAGCAAAAACGAAGAGAGGGACGAGATGAATTAACTGGATGATACGAAGCAATGACGGATCCGAATGCAGGTTTGGAATATTAAAAAAATGATTTGAAGAGGAGAAAAAAAAAGAGTTTACGGTAACGATGACATGAAGATGATGACTATTATGTTTCATTTTTAAGATATTTTGTCTTGGATGGTTGTGGTGCGACGCAAGATGTGATGTAGATTTGGAGAATCGTGAATATATGTGAATATTTCACTGGCCCGTTCATGATTGCTACTGAGACGATGCATAGTTGCTCTAATGGTGGAAGATGTTATCCGTGGCAGAAGGTATTATTGGTGGTTGTCTCCTGTGGTGAGATGTAAGATGATTTGGTGAGAGATTTATGGTGTGTCATGGCATGCCTGTCTATATCCAGATAAACCCGGTAGTCTCCAAATGACGATCATCATACAGGATGACTAGCTTTCGAATCGGGCTTACAATCTTAAAATTACCAGTTGAAGAGTTGAAGATTCTCTCTACATTTACAGCCCCCAACTCCCCTAAGAAAAGAGTCGACCGCTTGAGCCGGCCTAGTTAGCCACACATGGTAGAACGTGCTACGTAATGTGGCATAAGATAGCTCCAGGAACAGAAACGACTAGGATGCGACGATGAAGCCACACAAGAAAAAAAACGATCCTAGCGGGGGGGTCTTTGTTACTTGTAGGATTTTACGAGGCTCAACTAGGCTGAAAAAGAAGAAGAAACTCCACATGAATGGGGGTTTTGCTTGGACAAGAAATAACGAGAGCGAGAGAATTATAATCCTTGTTGATGGGAGATGAAACGTGCACACGGGATGGTTTTATGTTTTTGTTTTGTCTTGTTTCGGGTGGTCTGTGAGATTAGCGAAGGGTTGTTTTGTACGAGGAATATGGGCGGGATTGAGTCTTTTGATGATGTGACAGTTTACGATGGGATACGATGGGATACGATGGGATGGGGGGCTGTGTAGTGGATTGAGCTTATGAGAGCTGTGTTGATTGCATCTTTAGAGACATTGGGAAGAAGAGGAGATGAAAAGATCAAGAGAGTCATAATGTCAAGATTTGAGTCGATGAGATCAATTGATTATGCGTACAACGTTGCAGGGCTGATGTAATTAACACGGACGCCAGGAGAGAGCAGCGATGGATGCGTGCTTTAAAAGAGACGGGACAAGAAATAGGGGGTAAAATCACGGTGCTGACCGGCCGGTTTGAGTGGCGCCACGAATGAGGCAGTCGCCGGGCTGACGGGGTTCGTGTTTATTTGTGGCATTGAGCGATTATACGAAGTATTGAATATTGGATGGGAATTAAGGTAGATGAATGGGAAGAGAGAAATTTCTTGCTTGGCTGTTTGCGTTGTGTGGGTTTGAGACTATTGGGATGCTGGCGTGATGGGGGTTTCCGCCGGATGCGGACATGAATCGCCAGGACACGATGTGATGGGATGCGATGCGATACGGACGAGGTCGTGTTGCTGCGTGCGCATGATTGCGGGTGATTGTTTGTTTGCAGGGTTCTGTGTATGTCGAATCTGCATCTGGTACGAGTATGGATTTGATGTGAGACAAGAGATGCGAAATGTCGCACTCCATCGCTGACACTTATACGCCTGCTAGGTACCTTGCCTGCTAATATGTCTGTCTGTGTATCTACAACTAGTGTATACAAACAATGGATCTTGTAAGCACCGATGACACGAGGAATTTAGATGAGCAGCGTGATAAAAGATATAGTATAGATATTATACGAAGAGTTGACAGAATTGATTGCATGATGATACGGATCGTTACGGGTGTTGTGCAGGTTCACGGGCCGCCCAAATTTCGCCTCCAGCTTTCGTCAAGCCGCGTGGGAAATTTTTCATGCTCAGGCCTGTCACGCTGATTGGCCACGCCGTCTTTGGGTCTTTGGGTCTTTGGGGGGACCCTGGACGGAAGTGATCACAGGCCCCCGCACTGCCTCGTCCTGACGCTTCGTGTTCAATCTCTTGGTTCCATTCGATAATTTACAGCACCGAGGATTGGCAGCTAGTAGGCAGAGCTTCAGCAGCTGTTGCGCCAATGGGCTGGGAATTTGGGAGCGGGAACAGGGCCTAGTCTTAGTACTAGCACGGCTGATGTGGTGGTTGATTTGCTGGGAGGCGCTTTCAGGCTTTTTCAGGGGACGCCGAGCCCTGTACGAGTTCCATGAGATGCCGCTAAGCCCAGCGCGTGAAATTAAGTCGGGACAAACGCATTGCTTCTCCGGAGCGGCAGTACTTGGGGCTCCGTGCTAATCTGGTGTACTGGCTTCGTGACATCTGGACACCTTGAGCCCCAAATACATGGCAATTTCCTCTCTCCTTTCTCTACTCTCATCCTCCCGCAAACCCACAACCTTTTGCCTCTTGAGCCGACTTTGATTCTCTCTGCTTTGCGAGCATTGCACTGTCGCTCGTTCTTCTCCACGCTCACTACTCCAATATACTAGTTGTCTTTACTTAACCTTGCCTTCTTGCTCCTCTTCTTAACCCCCCTTTTTCTTAAACCTGCACATCAAGCATCGTCGCAGACATTCACCATGAAGGGTATGATGACGCGCCTCTCACCGCGATCTCAAATCAATCCAATGGCAAGGCTAGCTGACTGACATTCTTCCCCTTGCGCAGGACTTATTCTTGTCGGTGGCTTTGGCACTCGCCTTCGCCCTCTCGTACGTTCCACGCCAGCGATCCGACCTGCATCCCACCACCGCACTCGAACGCGAATGGGAGGGGGGATGGAGGGGGGAAACCGCCGGAAACCGCAGCTTCACACACCCCAGAGACTGACCATTGTGCGACGCCATCTAGACCCTGACGCTCCCCAAGCCTCTCGTTGAGTTCTGCAACAAGCCCATGATTGTGCACCAGATCGAGGCTCTCGTCGCCGCTGGCGTCACCGACATTGTCCTCGCCGTCAACTACCGCCCAGAGATTATGGAAAAGTTCCTGGCCGAGGTGAGTCCTGCCCACATGACCCCTCACTGCAACGCAACCCTTGCCTTGTTTTATTTATTTTTTCGCCTGCGATTTGTTGCACCAAGCTTTTGCCCCTCCAGCTGAGCTTCCCCCTCCAATGACGTTGAGCATGAAGCTGATTGCGTACGCCCCATCGTTAGTACGAGGCGAAATACAACATCAACATTGAGTTTTCTGTGGAGTCGGAGCCCCTCGACACTGGCGGCCCCCTCAAGCTTGCTGAGGGCATCCTCGCCAAGGACGACTCCCCCTTCTTCGTCCTCAACTCGGACGTCATCTGCGACTATCCCTTCAAGGAGCTCCTCGAGTACCACAAGAGCCACGGCGACGAGGGTACCATTGTGGTCACCAAAGTGGAGGAGCCGTCCAAGTACGGCGTCGTTGTCCACAAGCCCAACCACCCATCTCGCATCGACCGCTTCGTCGAGAAGCCCGTCGAGTTCGTCGGCAACCGCATCAACGCCGGCATGTACATCTTCAACACCTCCGTCCTGAAGCGCATCGAGCTTCGCCCCACATCCATCGAGAAGGAGACCTTCCCCGCCATGGTTGCCGACAACCAGCTGCACTCTTTCGACCTCGAGGGCTTCTGGATGGACGTTGGTCAGCCCAAGGACTTCCTTAGCGGCACCTGCCTGTACCTGTCCTCTCTCACCAAGAAGGGCAGCAAGGAGCTCACCCCCCCTACTGAATCCTACGTCCACGGTGGCAACGTCCTGATTCACCCCTCTGCCAAGATTGGAAAGAACTGCAGAATAGGCCCCAACGTCACCATTGGCCCAGACGTCGTCGTCGGTGACGGTGTTCGTCTGCAGCGATGTGTGCTCCTGAGCGCCTCCAAGGTCAAGGACCACGCATGGGTCAAGTCGACGATTGTTGGCTGGAACAGCACCGTCGGCCGCTGGGCCCGTCTGGAGAACGTGACTGTTCTCGGTGACGATGTGACCATTGGCGACGAGATCTACGTCAACGGTGGTAGCGTGCTGCCTCATAAGTCCATCAAGGCCAACGTGGACGTTCCCGCCATCATCATGTGATTTAATTCATTTAATCACGTCTTCTCGGCTCGCATGTTATATAATCATGCGTTGCTTTTCACACTGATTCTTTCATGTTGATTCATGCTTTTTTTAAACAACTTCTTCACTTCTATTCTTTTTTTGATCTCTTTTTTTTCTTGACCCATTTACGCCCCCATACATTCACCACTCCTCCAACATTTCTCAAAAGATACCCTGACGGTGGGGGGAAACAGTCTTTGAGAGAAAAACCAAGCAACATTTTATATAATTACTACTAGTCCCGGCATCCTTTGCTCTTCTTTTTTTTTTGGCAGGATGTCTGCGCGTTTATGTTGAGCTCCAAGTAAATCGTTTGGCGTCTCGGGGAACCGGTTGGCAAAGCATCTTGGAGGGACACGAAGGGGAGGGGAAAGGGGCGGTGGCTGAGAAGAGCTATGACGGACGAGGAACTGAAAACTTTACATGTATGAAAAGATGATAGCGTAGCGAATGAAGTGAATTTACGCTTGAGCTAGTCATTTAGCCAAATATTCTTGTTCTCCCTGGATGCGCCGTTTGGTGAGCTGTCTACGGGTACCTGGATTTTACAGGGCCTGATACAGGCACCAGTGATGCCACGAACGACTTCTGCAATCTGATTCTCTACAAGGTACCAGACATTTGTCAATGGTTTCATCTTTTGCTCAGCATCGAACTCGCATCCTCCCACGACGCAATGCTAACCAAGTCGTCAAGGCGGGAGCGCAATCGATGGCTTATCCCCTAGGCTGGATCCCCATCCAAAGGGCAGCTGCCCAGCAAGTTCTTTCGCCCTTCTGCAACACTCGTTTATCTGAATGAAGACAAAATTCAAGTAGAAGAGGGGGGGAATGTAGATCTTTCTTCTTCTTCTTTTTTTTTATTTCTCTGTGTCTTTTCTCTCTGTGCGTGCGTCTCTTATTTTGTGTCTTCACGGCGATCCTCATCGTCAAAACAGTCGTTTCCTTTGCAAAATTTGTCGTGTCCTTTTGAGTCAATCCCCGGGCTTCTGTCCTACCCTTCATCACCCTGGCGGATGCCACGATGTATGATCCAAAGTGAGTCGATATGAGCACTGATACTGGAACGACGCTTCATGACTGACACATATCAGCAAACTACCTGAATATCCTGTCCCGGTTCCGCATGTCAACTATTCTGCTCCCGGAGTTGTGGTTTCCCTACCTCACGACGTTGCCATCTCTCTTGTCATCGTTGGCCAAAAGCGTCCACGCGAGGAGTCGGACTCGAATGGTGTGGCAGAGCCTGATTCGAAGCGCCCTGCGATTTCTATGGGGCTGGGTGATGTGAACTCCCACGACATTGATATGAGTGCGATTGTAAGCTGGCCCAAATCATTTGAAACGGCTCTGTACACTTGTCTTGATAACACAAACAAACAGAATATCCGTATATGTCCCCCTGGAAATTTCTGTTCAACTTCTCTCGGCAAGTTCCACGTGGTTGATCCCCTCTCGCCGGATGTATGGGGTATATTTGGTCCGGATGATGAGGATTTGGCGGCGCCACTTCGCTGGTCTCTCATCATTCACGATATTCAACCTGTCTCATGGGAGACCATACGCAGCGTTCACGCCGACTTGGGAAAACAGGCTTGGGGTGATTCGGTACGATATTAAGCAAACGGTTAATGGATGGCAATAGTGGAGACCTTGTGCCTTGAGTTGTCGAATTGCAGCTGGATTTCCATGTCTAAGAATCTCGATGTTCTATTCATCATGTTACGGGTTTCTATGCGATGCCTTTTAAAACAACACTTTCTATAGTGTAATACCAGGCTTCCATTAATCCCTTTCCATTCCCTTTCTCTTGTCAAATATTCCTCTCTCGCTCCGAGGCATCCATCTGCCGTGTTCAATGATTGTACTTACAGTCTCGCATCTGGGGATGCATCCTACAGGACTTTATATGTGATTCTTCATCTTGAAAAAGGGCAAGAGTTCCCGCTCCATCATCTGGCGCAGCTCACGCTGTTCCTCTGCGGTGGGAACCTTCAGGGTGCCATGTCGCCGGCGCCAGCTCTCGTCTGTCTCGCGTATCTCGGCGTCGGGATCCTGGCCCGTGGAATCAACAAACTGAAAGGTGCGGTACTCGCAATTCTTCCAGCTTGTGGCTGTATTCGTGCTGACGTCAGTTGACAATGATTCTCATCGTCTATTTTCCTCTTTCATCGCCCTTGAAAGCAAAGCAAGTGTTGGGGAGGGACTGCATCTTACGATATGTGTTGGTAATCCCGTGCCACTCCTCCGTCAAGAAGTGCAGAAACGCTCCGTGAGACACAACGGCAATGTGCGAATCGTCTCCCAGGCCGGTGGCAATCTCCCTCAGCGTTTTCCTCGCCTCTCTCGCTCTCGCCGCCAGCTTATCGAGCGCGGGCTCGAAATAGCTTCCCTCCCCCTTGACGTTCCATCCCTCGCGCATCCTGCTCAGGTCGGCCCTTTCGCCAAACTCGGCCGCCAGCTTGTCAATTGACGACCCGGTATCTGAGGGGGCGTCGGAGCACTCCTGGAGGGTGTCCAGCGCAATCACGGGGCCGAGCTCGTCGGTGCCAAAGGACTGGAGGCAGGTGTACAGCGTGCGGCGCATGCCCGAGGCGACCAGGCCGCGGAGCTTGTCGTGGTGAGGGAATGCGCTGCGTAGATGGGCGCATTGCTCGTTGCCGAGGGGCGTGAGGTCTGGGTCTGGCAGTTTTTCGTTTTCGACGCAGAGGTTGTGGTAGCCTTGGGCGTGGCGCACGAGATGGATCGTGGGAGCCATTGCGTTTTTTGTTGTTTGGTGTATATGAGAGATATATGTGTTGTGGATGATTTTCTTCAAAGCACAGAAGAAAAGAAAGGTGAATTGATCAAACTATGAGACTACTATATGAAGAATCTGAAAAAAAAAAGAAGGAAGGAAGGAAACAAAGAAATTCAAGTACATCGAATAAAGAGCAATGAGAAATAAAGGACCCAGTGACAAACAGCCAGCTAACAAAAAACACACCGTCATACACAGCCAAGACGAAAGAACCAACGTAATTGCTCGGCTCACCTACCACATTAAGCAATCCCGCCCAAATCCTCACATCCCGGATGACTCAAGAAGAAAAAAAAAAGGTTCCAGGTACCACAGCGGAGAGGGTCGCCCGGCGCCGAAAGGGGGGAGGCGAAAGCGACAAAAGAAAAACAAGGCCCCATCTTTTGACCTCCGGCTCCGGCGATGGGGAAAGCGAAATATACGATACGATACGACACTCCGTAAGGCGGCGGCCAAACGAAGATTTCTCTTGTTCCCGCATTTAGATGAAATTTAAAAGACAAAAAAAAAAAAAAAAAAAAAAAAAAGGTTCTCTTATATGCGCAAATGAGGTACGTCAAACCCTCCGGGCCTGGCGACCGTCCACCGTAGGCCATCAAAGGTGGAATGAAGCTCGAATATACGTCGGAGTTATTAGCAGATGCGGCTCCTGCCAGGATACAGATGCTCCAATTGGTGCCTGTGGCGTGGTCTTAGTTTCCCTGTGGCTGGCTGCGGTTGGTGTGAGGCCCCCCGTGTATGGATGAGTGGATAGAAGAGACGATGCTTGCTTTTGGGCACTGAGCGGCCTGGTCTGATATTGTTGCATTGACGGGTCATGCAGGATATACAACTACCTCGGAGCTCCGAGATGCTTCACATACGAAATATACGGGTACAACAACTGGGCTCAAAACGGCCTCAAGATGCGATCCAATGTGCTTCAAAAGAATGATGCCCATGTTTACATTTCGTAGAAAAGATAAAAGGTCATTCTGACAGGCTACGGAACATCCATGTTACATCACCTCCCGTCCAGTCCTCGTATAACGCCGCGTTACGGTATAAAACTCCCCTTTCTGTCACTTTTAACCCGCATCTCATGACAATTGCCGCCATTGTTTCCCTCGGTTCAAATTAGATGACAAAAATCAAAACTCAATAAGTGCTTCCTCCTTGATCGGCTGTTGCTGTTGGACGGGCTCATGTTGTGGTGCCGCGGGCATTGAGTACTGGGAATAACCAGCCCACTCAGGCGGAGGGGCAGGTGGCTGCTGCTGCTGCTGTGGCATAGGCACCTGGTAGGGTGATCCTTGCGGTAGTTCTTGTTGGAAGGGCTGCTGAGTCGGAGCAGACGGGGCCTGAGAATGAACAGGCATGTGGGGTGTTGCGTTGAGGGGTTGTGCGAGTTGAGCTGGAGTCTGTAGAGGAGTCGCTTGCGTCTGTGCCGACACTGACCCTCTATGATATGGCATGGGTGATTGGTTCAGGTTCGGATAAGGCGATTGGCTTGCGTCTGGCGCGGACCCGGGGGCGGATGGTCCGGTAGGAACGGCCTGTAGAGGCTGAGGGGTGTTGAAGTAGTATGAAGCGTTGGGGTCTGTTGAAGGCGACGTGGCTGTTTGATGTGAGTATTGTCTTCGGTCTTCCGGGTTTTCCTGCGGCTGCTGCTGTTGCTGCTGAAACTGCTCGGGGACTGATGGGGTCTGATTGTTCCAGCCATCGGCTGTCTGCAGCTGCTGTTGAGGCACATAAGGTCCAGAGGGGGCATCGGGTGCTGGCATGCCAGCGTACGGCGGATAAGGGGATTGCGGCATCGCGTGTTGAGGAGGCATTTGATACAGTTGATGGCCTTGTGGCGCATAGCCTGGCTGCTGCTGGTTTGTGTAGAAGCTTTCGGCACCCACAGAGTTGCTCGGAGCGTGAGAAGGTATTGAAGGGTAGGGTCCGGAAGATTGGCGAGGCAGTGGTAGGCTGTATCCACCAAGATTCTGCTGGCTATAAGCCTTTGATAACCGGTCTTCCAACATCCGGTCATAATATCTGACAACCGTGGACAGCTTGGCATGAAGGTCGAGGAGGGTATCTATTCGCCTTGTCAGCCACGGAAATCATGAGGTGGGATGTCGGGAATCATTACCATGCTTGCTCATCGTTTCGCCGTATGTTCGCGCAAGCTTGGGACGCAGCGACCCAATGCTATCATACAACTCCTGGATTTGCGGTTCTCGTAGGATAGTGCCCGGAGGCTGGGTCTGGAGCCGGTCGACCAGGGTGGCAAAGAGATTGATGTTCTCAGCTTCCACTGCCGTCAGTTCGTAGTCGTTCTTTGGCAGTGTAAAGGTGGTGGAGGAGGTGGCGGGTCCGGAGGTCTGTTCCTTGAGCGCGGCAGCATGTCTCTGCTTCTGCTCTTCCATATCTGCTAGGGAGGCGGCAATAGCAGCTTTTAGGTCGTCGTCTTCCTCTTCGGCTTGCTTGGTGGCTGATGAGTCTCCTCCACTCGTGCGAGGTCCGTTGGTGGTCACAGGGGGGGCCCTGCCTCTGGATGCATTGTTGACTTCTTCCAAACTCATCGCCAATGCCTTTTTAAGATCTTCATCGAACCCGTCGTCGACGCGCGCGTTTCGAGGTTGCATTAAAGATGTGCTGCGAGTTTTATGAGGGTACGTCGGTGTACGGTCGAGGGATGGGTTCGGTTCTTTGAACCCCTTGTTCGTGAGCTTAGCATAACACCCGTCGTCGACTCGCACAGGGGTAAGTATCCCGAGATGAGGCAGTGGGAGTGATTTGCTAGAACACTGCTGGTCAAAGCAGTTTCCGCAGTTTCGGCAATGGTGTTTTCGGTTGGTAAACGTGAACGCTGTTCGACATCGCATACAAACATCCGAATCAATCCATTCGGGCGGCTATTTGACCTTTCGTTAGCTGACAGCCCTACAGAAATTGTGCCTGAAGTGCCGGTGGCTTTCTTACCGCGCTGCTGTCAATCATGCTGCTCGCCACCGTCACCCGCGGGGGGAACTGATACCCCTCTCGCTGCAAACGTTTATAGACTTCGCCGATGTAGGAAAGCTCGTATCGTCCTTCTGTGGCACCGGCCCATGACTGGATCAGCTCGAGCATCTTGGATTTCACTTCGGCGTTGACGGCGACGGGGCCGACGGCTTGGAGAAGAGAGGTCAGGTTGTCCATGAACTCGCGAGAGGCGATTTCCGTGAGGAAATGAGACCCGCCATTCTTGACGCACGTATCCGTAAGCTAGAGATGGAGAGCAGTGTTAGGCTAGGCTTCGACCCAAACTCGAGGGAGGAAATGGTGGAACAGGGCATGTCGGATAGCATACGTTGAGGGCGCTCAGCTGAGTGTTTGGATTCTTGTTGCCGATGCGCCGTTTCAGCGACCGCATGGCCTCTTTGGGCGCGACCGTCTTGGACCTGATGACATCGGAGATCTCGAGGTTGAGCGCAATATCCTCCCTACACGACCCGTCGTTAGTCCGGCTTCGTTACGGGAGCGGCTGGGGATCAGCGTACAGGCTGCTGCTCGTGGCTTTTTCGACCTGCTCGTCCAGAGCCGCGTTGGCCGAGTTTGACCACCAGCTCATCATGTTGACGGCGGCGATGGGGGAGGGAGCTTGGCGGGCACAGGGGAGGAGAACAAGGGGGAGATTTGAAATGGAAATGGAGATGCGACGCAGAAAAGAAAAGAAAAAGAAAAAGAAAACCGAAGAGCTCGGGGGATGGGCGATGGTGATGGAGCAGCTGAAGGTGAGGCTATGAAGTCCAGTCCAGTCCGTCCTAGCCAAGTCCAGGTCCAGGTCAAGGTACTTTCGGCTCCGCTGACGACGCCGTCAGTTGTTGCGTCACGGCCGCGGAGGCACCAGCCGGATCAGTGGTTAATCCGCTACAGGCGCCGAGGGAGAACTAGACCAAGCCGTTCCTGTACCTGTAATAACTGTAATTAAGGTACACTTTGTGCATTACTGCCGGAACATTATGGATTGATTGATTGATCAACTGCATGCAGATGCACGCTGGGATTATGGAGTCTTTATGTTCCCCTGGTTCTTTGTTTGGGGGCTCTCTTTGAGGTTTCCGTTTCTCTCTCCCTACAAGCATCGGTATGCCGGAGTATATTTAGTAACATCCACAGTCGGCTCTCGGTGTTTCCATTGTCATCTGCCTTGAGCCTTGACTTTGTACTGACTTTGCCAGGCAGAAATCCGCTCCTCATGGGCTATTATGCCTCGTCTCAGAGCGGCAAGAGCCGAATGCTGCACGCAGTTCTGTTTTCTAAGCTGTTGCAACGCCTTGTAAGAGGTATTCAAGGTGTTACTAAGATTTTTACCCAACTCAAACTTGCCCACCAGCGTAGGTAGCGTATAAGATGGATTTATCATGTATCAAACACGGTAAATAAACAGATGGCTACAAAGATTTATGTGATACTATTTTTACTGTAATAGTGTTGGAGGGTGCATTCTGCTTCACCAACAAGGTAGTGAATGAACCGTGCTGCGATGACGTAGCGCTGCGAGATACGAAATAGCCCACTTGGACAATGGAACAGAGCTTCTGAATGAGGTATCGTGGCGGTGAGAGGCAAATTAAACACGGCGACACCGGCGTGCGGTTGAACGCTGCAGCTCAAATAGCAGAAACAAAAGAATGAACGAGTGAGAGGGCTTTGATATACCAAAAGCTTACCCATGTACTTCTTTAGTCGTGCTTGTTGTGTGTTGTGTCAGTGCTCCTTCGAGTATCAGGCAATCAGGGTTCAAAAGTTCAATTGTGAGAGCGCGTCAGCCAAGCCAATGACGACGCCCGGCTGTGGCTGATGCGTGTGCAATTTGGCGGCGCCGTCTCGAGGTACCTGGAGACAGTTGCGGCATAGGCTGGAGATGCTTCCCAGTACAGAGGTCCATGTGGAGGCTACTTGCACCTCCACTATCATAGGGTGGGATATAAAGTACCCAGAGAAAAAATAAACGTGCTTTATACCCCACGTACGTGTGCTAATCCGCCCACGCTTGTACCCTGTGCAGCCTGGTAATTAATTTAGTACCTAAGTAGAGGCCTAGAAGTGGTGCAGCCCCCAATAGGCCAAGTCCCCAAACCGAGTCGCCAAAGCAGCTGACCACTCTATCGCCTTTGTTGACAGCTTCACTCTCCATTTCCCACGCACAAGACCAGGCCCGTCCGTCCTTTGGCCTGCGTACAACTGATTCCCGCCTCTCCACAAACAACGACGCTCGAGATCCCGACTCTGGAACCCCCCGGTCATACGAGAATGCTTTGTGCTGCCACAGCCCCTCCTCAGGGCCCCCGAAAGCCGCTGTCATAGGAAGCACGCCTTTGTCCCGCCTCTCAAATGCTTGTCTCCCTGAGATGACAAGGTCAGACCTCGCATCAGATCCGATCCGTGCGCCCCATTGACGCCTGTCCCTTCCACGCAACCGGCGACATCACCGCTGAAGCGCCGCACAGCCAACGACGCTGGGCGCCAACCACCACCGACCTCATATCCAGCCTCTCCCGACATCGATGACAACGGCAGACCCTATTGATAGCGCGAGGCACCACATGGCCGTGAATGCCAGGCACAGCATGCCGCCTTCGGGCTACGATGGCATGAATGGCGGCTATGCCCCTCCCCCAGGCGCAACCGCGCCGCTTCCTCACATCGAGGATATGGTGGCCTTTCCCCAGGACATCAACCGAAACCAAACGATGAAGTATCTACTCGAGCAGGCCGAAACAACACTGGCAAAATCTGAAATGGGCCGTGAATTTGGGAAACCTGCCCTTGCCTTCAGAGACTACGTCAAGGCCTCGGTCATTGCCGTGCAGATCATACCCTCTCACCGTGAATATGTAGAACTAAAAAGCCGTCGCGACGACTGGAATCGAAGGCACCAGACTCTTTTGAAAAAGATATCCCAGCAAAGTGACATATACGAACAAATCAAGCGGGATATCATTGCGGACAATGAGAGGACTGGTGTACGACCAACCGTTGCCTCCTCGGCTCAGCAAAAAGCCACCGCAAATACCATATCATCACAGAGCTCCTCGATTCTGGATGCGAGTCCAGAAACACGGCAACCTGTCAACGGACAGCAGCCCGAGTCTCGTACAAACGGCTCACCGGGGAGAGTCAAGCCTACTGTGCACCCCAAGCCTCAATCTTTGGCTGGCCATGCCATCAAGCCCGGGCATACCCGTGCCGCCTCCGCTGCCTCGGCCATCTCCTCGACTCAAGCCATGTCGGATCTTGCGGCACGATTTGCTAACCTACGAGGACCTCAGCCTTCGCCGGGGCAAGATCCTCGCATAAAAACCCACCAGATTGTCCCGCCGCCAAGCAAACCTGCCGGGCCCCGAGATATGCCACCGCCACGCCCTAAAATATCATTAGATAGCGCAATCCCGTCACTGCCGAAGATGCCTGATGCCATCTACAGTCCTGCGCGAGGTAGCATCTCTGGAGAGTCCGCTCGTCTTCCGCCCAGCACGCCGCGAGGCCCTTACAGCCGTGCCGGTTCGATTGTATCCGTTGGCAGCGCGACAACCACTCCCTTACCGCAGCAGCAGCCAAGTAATGACTATTTTTCAACCCAATCGCAATCACAAAGTCATTCTAAAAACGGAAACGTCGATACCCCATACCCCCCGGAGAGTGGTTTCAAGATTCCGGAAGGGGATAGAATTACACCTGAAGAGCTCTTTGAAGCCATGAAAGCAAAGGGTTCTATTTTAATCATAGACGTCCGTGCTCGCGAGGACTTTGATGAGGGTCACATCATGTCCTCCTCCACAATATGCATTGACCCTAGCATACTGTCTAGGCCGAATATTTCTGCCGATGAAATCGCTGAGAGCCTGGTTCTGTCCCCAAATCAGGAGCAGATCCAGTTTGAAAGACGAGCCAGTTACGATTTGGTGGTATTTTATGATCAGTACTCAGAAAAGATCCCCTCTTTCTGGAATACCGAAGAAGCTGCTCTTTTGTCCCTACATCGCGCCTTGGTACACCTCAGCTACGGACACGAGCTGCGAAATTCCCCAAAGCTGCTCAAAGGCGGGTTGGACGCATGGGTCGATCTTATGGGCTCTGCTTCCCTGCAGTCGACGGCTCCGCCCAAACCCAAGAAGATTTCATTAGTCCGACAGGGTCCATTCCAGCGGCGGCCGTCTCAATATCTGGGAAAGCCACTGAGGCCGGACATTGTCAAAGTCTGGCAACAGGCTGTAGAGATTGAAGAAAAGGAGACTGAGACGGCGACGGAGCAGGCCTTCCACCGCTCAACGGAGTCTTTCTTGCGGAGGTTTCCTTCTTTGTCTCTGCAGGAGTCAATGACTTCACCGGCCATTGTTGAACAAAGGACCCCGGGCTACGGCTCGTCTCACCAGGTTGACCTCTATACCGACCTGCCTTCTCCTCCCACAAGACCAGCTCCGGCATTGCCACGATTAAGTTACAGCAGTCTATCTCAAACGGTCGAAGAACATGACATGTACGACGAACCAGCTCCGACACCGCCCGCGCCGCCACCTTCTGAGAAGGTCTTTTACACCGGCCTAAACAACCCTCACAATTGGTGTTATGCAAACAGTACTCTACAGTCATTATTGGCGTCGCCCAATTTTGGGAGAGAGTTGAGCAATTCAGAATGGGTTGAGAGATACCAGGCCCCAAGAAAGGACGATGAGAAGATCGACCAGCCCCAGCTGATGATTAAAATAATATCAAATCTGTTCCATTGGATGACGACGGGAAAGTTCAAAACCATGAAGGCTCAGACGCTAATGGTATGCCATGCTGCTTCCTCTTTCGTAGCCATTCGTTCAACCCAAGTGCATTGCTGACCACATTCTTTTTTCTTAGGACTATTCCCTCCATCTTTGCCAGCACAGTCAAACCATCTCCAAGTTTGGTGGCAATGGGCAACAGGACGCTCAAGAATTCATGTCCTTTTTATTAGACTACCTCCACGATGAAACCAATTCTCGCCGGAACCTCAAAGGCAACATCTCACAGCCAGGCACGATTCCTCAGGCACGCCTGCAGGCCGCTGTTGAGTATTGGAAGAATTACCAAGAGCTAAACCGATCCATCGTTGATCGCTACTGGCGTGGTCTTGAGCTCTCAACAGTTGACTGCCAACGATGCCATAAGCAGACACACACATTCTCGACGTTTGACTTGGTTTTCGCGCCAGTCGGCAAGAATCAAGACATTACTCTCGAGGACTCGTTTCGAGAGCACAACGTTGTCAACACGCTCGACAACTTTGCATGCGACACGTGCAAGAGAAACACAAAGGCCATGCAAACCACCTGCTTTGCCCGCATGCCTCCCTTGCTGTGCCTGAGCTTCCGCAGGTTTGACTTTGACAAATCTGTCGGAGACATTAAGAAATCGACGAGAAAGGTCACTTGGGACTTTAACGAGATCGACCTCACTCCGTATTTTATGCGGACGGGCGAAAACTCGAGCGACAGGGCGTTTTCGGGGCCGTTCAAGTATCAGTGCTACGCCGTCATCGTTCACAGTGGCAGCAAGACCGACAACGGACACTACTACGCCTACGTGCGGGACTCGAGCACTCATGACCAGTATGCGTGGTACCGCTGCGAAGACAGCCAGGTCACCAAGGTGCGGATCGGCACCAACGATGCCACCGACTATAAGGAGAATGTGTTTAGGTCCGGGCGAGACACGGTTCCTTACCTGGCCTTTTTCAGGAGGAAAGATAGCTGAATGGGGAGAGATTCAGCGATAGTTGTCTTCTCTTCTCCTCTCGACTCCCGCCTTTACAACGCATAAACATGACGAAACAAGTCAATAACTATAGGAAGAGCAAATAGAAGGGAGAAGGAGAAGATGTAAATTTGTACATTTGTTTTTTTTTTTTCTCTCTTCAGTGTACTTTGGCGTGCATTGTTTCTTTTTTTTTCTTTCTTTTTTTTTCTCTACCAATATCCCATCGCGCATGTAAAGAGCCATTTCTTTGTTTGTTATATTACTTGTCTCAGCCTGTACGTCTGTGTGTGTTGCACTTTTTTTCCCCTTTTCTTACTTCTTCTCTTGTTGGTTCTTGTATGTTTTAGCAACCTTGGGATTTTTCGGTAGGCGAAAGCATGGCAATGGAGTTTTTTACGCTGGAGCACGACGCTTGGCTCTCTTTCCCCCGTTAATATCATATACATATACTATATTGTAACTGTATTAAACCAGCGTTGTCAATACCAGCGACAAGCATAATTACTGTCATCTTTTGTATCCCTCCAGTTTCAATTCAATAGTGTAAGAATAGATATTTACATCTACCACGGACGAATTTCCATCTTTGCAGTCGACCAAATCATCCACAAACAAACAGAATGAGCAAGAGGAAACAAGCAGCATTAGAGATCAATAAAAAAGTGGTATAAAATGTCATTAATTAAGCCCACGCCCCAAGAGCAGTACAAAAGAGGCAAATTAAATCACGTCGTGCTACATGGCCTGAATCACAACGGGCGGTATCAGGTATCATCATCATCCCACCACCCTTCTTCATTCCCATTTACACCAAGCCACACACCCTTCATCACACCCATCTCTTGGCCTCTTCTCGCCATCTTCAGCACAAAGAAAAAATCAAGGGTTAAAAAAGGATACAAAAGAATTGCGTCTGTGGAGAATGTATTTAAGGAGCGTGCTTCAAGCACTCGTCAATCTGCTTCTTGAAAGCCTCTCGGATGACTTTCCTGTTGAGCTTCTGAGTAGCAGTGACCAAGCCCTACAAAGAGAAGAAACAACTGTCAGCATACACACACAACTCAGCCGGTAGAGAATGCAAACTTACACTATCAGGGGTCCACTCCGCATCAGTAACAACAACACCGCCAATCGTCTCCAAACCAGTCAAGCCAGATCGCTTGGCGGTAAGCTGCAGATCCTTGAGAACTGCCGACTGGACCTTGGAGTCGTGGTGCATGCTGTGCTCGTCAACACCAAGCTCTGCCGCCTTGTCAGCCAGAACCTTCTCATTGGCCATGATGATGGCGATGGGGCGGTTGTGCTCCGGATCAGCGTGGATCATGACATTAGCAACCACCTGGGAACCTCGGTAAACAGCCTCCAGCTTCTCCAGGGCAATGTACTCGCCGCCCTGCATCTTCACAAGGTTCTTGACTCGATCAATGACGCGCAAGTGACCGTCGGCATCGAACTCGCCAATATCACCAGTCTTGAACCAACCATCGGCGGTGAGAGCCTTGGCAGTCTCTTCTGGGTTGTTGTAGTACTCCTTCATGATGGGTTTTCCCCTCATCCAAATCTCGCCCTGGGGAACCTTGGCATCGGTGGAGTATCCGATTTCGGGAATCGAAACGAGCTTCACTTCAATGGCACCAGAAACAGGGCCAATGGCGTTGGCAGTGTACTCGAGCGGGTTTCCCAGTGAGCCGTTGGCGCAGGTCTCGGTCAAGCCATAGCCAGTCAGCATGGGGGCGAGGACGAGGGACAGGAATTGCTTGGTGCTGTCTGAAATGCCACTGGCGCCGTTCATGGTGAAACGAAGCCGGCCTCCAGTCAGCTGGCGAACTTTGGTAAAGACGATGCTGTCGAAAACGCTGGCAAACGGAAGCTTGTTGCGCGACATGAAGCTCTTGTAGCTGAAGGCGCCCCAGAATAGCGACTTGAGAACGGGGCTAGAAGTTTCCAGCTTCGCCATGACTCCTTTCCTGACAGTCTCCCACACCTGGGGGACACCAACCATGACGGTTGGTCGCAGTTCCCGCATGTCACCCGCACAGTTCTTCATGGAATTATCAGAAAGAGTCCGGGGGTTTCCATATCCAAGGCAGCCACCAATGGACAAGACGAGGTTCTCAAGGGCCATTTCGAAGATGTGCGCAAGAGGAAGGTAGGCAAGGACAACCTCCTTGTCGCTAATGGTTTGGCCAACAGAGGCGAGGAGGCCCGTAACTAACATCAGAAGAGTCAGTATCAAATCATGCCGCGACGCAACAAGGCTACATACCTCCCGCAACAAGCGCCTCGTGGGTGATGCAGGCACCCTTGGGAAGACCGGTGGAACCAGAGGTGTACATGACGCAGAAGACGTCGGTTGGGTTGCCGGGGTTGGGCTCAACCATGTTCTCCTCGCCGAGCTTGCGGAGGTCCTCCCAGGTAAGGACGCGGATATCCGGGTTCTCTTTCTTGTAGGCTTCGATCTCGCCGCCGGCGGTGAAGATGCAGTCCTCGTTGACGATGACGGTCCTGACCTTTGATTTGCGGATGGGGCTAGCGGCCGTCTTGAGCAAGTGAGGGTCGACGTACATGGCCTCGGCATCGGTCTGGACGAGCGAGTGCTCGACGCCGCTCTCGCCGAGGGTGTCGTAGGCAGTGACGATGGAGATGGACTGGGAGGCACAGGCATGGGACATGGAGATCCAGTTGACACTACAAGACGAGAAGGGATTCATTGTCAGCGAATTTCACGCCCAGAAAGCATTGGCTACTGGAATTGCATCATGGCTTACCTGGTTGTGCCAAACAGGTGCAGCTTGTGAGAGTCGCCGTAGCCCAGCTTGCGCAGGCCGGAGCCCAGCTGCAGGACGAGCGTCTCGTACTCCTTGAAGGTCAAGAAGTCGAACTTGGACAGCTCAAAGTACTGCCACTCCTTGTCCACCTCGACAACCTGGCCATCGATGTTCTTGGGGACCTTCTTGACCTCCTTGTGCAGCTCAATGAGCCTCCGGTGACCGACGGCAAGGTGGTTGGGATACTCGCGGGCACTGCGGCGGACAATGTCGAAGACGGTGTGTACGTCATCGTGAGGAGTGGTGAGAAGGCCGTCCTTGGCTGCCGGGTGGCGACGCGGGATGGTCTCGCCAGGGACCTTTTCGTAGCCGGAAGCCTCGATGGTGAAGGGCGGCTTGCGCACCTGCGTCAAGGGCATGACGCCCACAGTCCAGTCCGTCGTCATCTTGGGGGGTTGGTGGTGATTGTTTGCTGCGACGATTGACGTGGAGGGAGGACGGGACAAGGGGAGGAGAAGAAGAGGAGAAGAGACAAGACGCGGAGGAGATTGCAGTAGGTAGAGCAGTCGAAAGGATAACTTTGCTCGTGCCGGGGGAGTTGCAGGGGGGAGGGGGGGAGGGTCCGGCTTTTGTCTGAGCAGCGGAAGCTTCCTGGCTGGCGGATCCAGAAGCTATAAGCAACGAGACACGCTTGACGGCGACGAACGACGAAGCGGGAGGATTCAGAACGAGGGAATCAAGACAGACGAGATGAATAAGAAATATGAAGGAGGAAAAGGGAGTTGGGACACGGTTGGGCAATGACGCAGCGCAGTGCAGTGCAGTCCAGGCAGATGCAGGGAGAGAGAGGGAGAAGGACAGCGAGCGAGCTTGGAGAGGCAAAAGCTGAGGCAAGGCTAACCCGAAAGCTTAGTGCAAGTTACGTCGAGTAGAGTAGAGTAGAGTAGCCGGGACTCGCACAGGCGACGCGGGGCGGCGTACCGGTCGGTACATGTACCTGTACCTGCTGCACCCAATCCAATTGTCACTTAGGGGAGGGGAGCTCTCCTCTACCGTACTGTAGCCACTGCCTGCAGGCCATCCATTCAATTCATCACAAACGATTGACTGCAGCGCCTAGCTCAAGGCAGCCAAGCTGCAACTTTCGAAAAGCTGCGCTACTGTGCCCATCAAAATTGCTCCAGCCCAACCCACCGGCCCCCTGCAAAAACCCGGCCCAGCCCAGCGCAACTTGATTTTTGCCGGGTCTGGCTGGTGGCGTTCTGGGGGAATTTTGTTGGGTCCCGACGCCTGCATGGGTTGTCTGACGCTACTGTACGGAGTACATGTACCTAGCTCGACTGCTCTGCTGGGCTCTGCTCTGCTCTGCTCTGCTCTGCTTTTGCCTCCCCTCGCCGCGATTTTTATGCCGTGGGGTCCGTTGACGTTGAGGTATCGGTACTTGTCTTTACCTGATCTTACCCATCAAGGGGAACTTCAATGATTGATATCAGTTTCCGAAGTCCAGGTACTATATAGTAACGGATACGGCACCTCGCTGTAGATACACGTGTAGACTTGTCCAGCCTCGTGTGCATTGCCAAGTCGACGCCCAGATTACGGGGTACTACTTTAAACAGTCCATTGATGATGATGCTAATGATGATGACATACTGCTGCTGAGGTGCAGTAGGACGGTTAACCAGGCAGTACCGTACCGTACCGTAACCGTAACCGTAACCGCGCCTAGGCACTCGTACCTATACCTTGCTCCTCCATGTACCCGTACCACTTGGTCCCAGCTCGTCGATCTGGCACCACCTTAAACAACGTGCTGTTGTTACTCATCAATACAAGAAAACAGCTCCCCCAGGTCGAACCTCAGCATTGCGAGCGAAATAGGATGATGCGAAGTGAGATTGTGTGACCGACAGCTTACAGGCACTCACTCCAACGGACGCATAAGCATCTCCAGCCCATCAGCAGCGACATCCAGCATCGGACCAACCTTGTTCTTGGTGACGCAGCAGCTCCCGGACACCCGAAACATGCGGACATGGCAATTCAGCCGTGTGCCGCGCCGTGCCGTTTTGCTAAACACCGAGCCTTCCATCAAACTTGCATCCAGACATCGTATTATTCCACTCCGTCATCTCCCTTTTTTCCCCCTGTTTCTTCTGGGCAACCGGCAACATGTGCCCGTTTTCCAGGGTAGGCATAAACGCTCACATGCTCTCCAAATGTACCCCAACAGTCTACCCGGGCAAAACGTACATACATACACATTTGCCGTCATATGACCGCGGCAGCTTAAAAACCTACCTACACATTCGATGCTAACCTCAAAACAACATCTCCAAGCCTTCCCCTTGGCGAAATCTGTACACCAAGACCACGTTACCTTCAGCCAAGTGGGCTGAGCACCTTGGCGAGGAGAATTACAGCCAACCAACCAACTAAAAAAAAAAAAAAACCAGCTCGCCACAGGTTGCAAATCGTACAGAACAACGTGGTCGAGGCTCATAGATCCCAGTGATCAGTAAACGCCACCCAAAATCCAAACTGCCATTCACGTCGATTCCCGAAATTCAGGGGGAAAAAAAGAGTGAAACGAAAAAGGCCAATCTTGTGACATTCGTTAGAAACCCAGCGAGTATTTTTTTTTTTTTTTCCAAAACAAAAGGGCCCTCATCGGAAATTACCTTTTCAGCAGAATACAGCCAACCATGTCCGTTCATGCATGGCGTCCACCCTCTAATAAAAATCCATACGAAATACTACTCTGCGAAGAAAAGAAAAAAAAGTAGATGCCGAGGCGGAAATCGTTCAGCTGAACTTTTTTTTGATGCTTCAACCGAGCTTCGTCTACTTTATATTTCCCATGTGCTGCTCTCTTCTCATGCATAATCACATCACCCATCTAAAATACCCTGCGATATCGCCAGTCCGATCGATACACTGGGATTTCATAAATCAGCGCACTAATGGTTCCTCATTATACTAATAATTCATCTGTTGAAAGCTTTACTATGGTAATACTGTTTCCCTCTCTCCCAAACGCCAGAAATCCTACCGAGGCCATTTCGGGGCCCATTCCTCCAAAAGCCTTCACATATGAAAAGTCGAGGACACGTCGGGCATAACCCCATTCCGCATGTACAGTATCAATGCATCTATTCAAAGCATGAGGAACCTAGTGCCGGCGTCTTCCCCATTCACCGCCGAACGCTTGATATCATCGAAGAAGAAAAAAACTGAACAAAGAATTGGTTTATAATCCAGCCAGACAGGGGTAAAAGGAACATGCTCCATGGGCAAGACGCCCTTCCAAAAGAAAAATCTAGCGCTGTGGCCTGAACCACTAAGCAAGCTGCAGAGGCTCAGTCTTCTCACACGTAAATAAGTTAATGTGGTGATCGCCTCGTGCCGCGCATCCCAGAATCGGGTGATGTGGGTGGAATGCTGTGGCAGAAATGGGAGACCCCCGGTTCTGTTGCAGGAAACTTGAGTAGGGCTCGAGTCGGGAAAGCTCGTTGCCGTTCAGGTTAAACACTTTGACGACATGCGCAGAGGTGCCCCTATAAACAATCACGTTAGCTACGATTCACTGTTTGGGAGTTGGGTATATGAGGAGACGCAAAACTGACACTGAAAATACTGGCAAATGCTCGTGGACGCTCGCCGTCCGTAGAGTGTCCCGAGTCGTCTGGTAGGAATGCAAGGCCTTGTCCATGCGAATATCCCACACCTTGATCTTGCCGTTGCGGCTGGCGCTCACTAGCTCTCGCTTTCCTCCTCGCTGCATGTGCACGCTCTTGATCCATTGGCGATCCGACTCGTCCTTCCACTTGCGTACCATGGATTCCTGCGGCTTCAGCCTCGTGTCAAAGACACGGACGGCACCGTCACCGAACCCGGCCACGAAGATGTTGCCCGTCATCTGGTCCGATGTGAGCGAGGTAACGCATGAGCCAGATCGGGCTGGAATGTCCATCGTGCACGTCTCATGCCCGGCAAACCACACCCGAATAACCCGAACATCGCCGGCAACCAGGACGCGTCCCGTCGCCTGCTGCCAGTCGAAAACCATTCCGGAATTGACGTTGCTGGGGACCATGTGTGTGAGTGCCCGCCAAGACGTGGCCAGCTCAATGTCCTGCTCCGAGTCGTAATTGCGATACACTCGAATTACGCCATCCGACGATCCCGTCATCAAAATGGCTTGGTCATCCTCATTGATGAATTTCATGTCGCTAATCTTGGAACCCTCTGGGTTGCCATTGGAGAATTTGTTCAAGCGTCCTTGTTTCTTCCAGTCCCAAACGTAGACTGTGTTGGCGTCATCTGCCACCGCCAAGTGGTCTTCGAACTGATGGAACGTCATCTTGGCAGGCTGTGCGCCGTTGTTTATGATGCCAAGCTGATTGTTCCACCGGTGAGCGCCGGCAATGTGCTTGAGTGGCTGCGTTTCTCTCATGATGGCTTCGTTCCTGGCCCTCCGCCATAATCTCTCATTGTAGTCGGTACTGCCAGGCTCATCCGCCTCGGTGTTCTTCATTTGGGGCTCACGGAAGTACTCGATGGACCACTCAAGGAACTTGCTCGTGAGTGGCAGGCTTGGCTCCTTGGTCAAGTCGCGTTCTTCATACGAGCCAGAAACAGGCTCGCGGGCGTTGTGGTACGTCGCCGAGGGGCCAGAGTAATCATTCTGTTCAGGAGGCGCAGAAACACGGTCCGGAGATACCTTTGACGAAGGCGACTTTGGCGGAAGCGGGCTGTTGGGAGTGGTAGGCCTAGACTTATCTTCGCCGGCGATGAAGGACTGGAAGAGAAGGCTAGCCGTTCGCCGAAGAAGACCAGGAGACTGCAATGGCTGGGGGCTGAGAGCGCCGTTAGTCCTCGGACCCAAAGAAGCCGTGCTTCTGCTGCGTGACGCCCTGTTTGCCCTTCTCTGGACCTCTCCCATCAAGGCATGAGCCGCCTCGCCGAGGTTAGAGTTTATCAAAGCGTTGTGGACGTAGTCAATAACCGTCGTAGCCTCCCGCTGCACCTCTGGATGGGGATCAACGCTCAGGATCAAGGCGTGCTTCCAAAACGCCATGTAGACCGTATTGTGAGAGAGCCCGTGAGCGGTTGGCTTGATGGTCCCGTCTCTCTGTCGGTTATCTGGTCTGGCATAGTGCAGGCCCATTTTGTGATCTTGTCCATCGTCTTGTGGGGGGAACACCAAATATTCCTTTTCCTCTTGGAGCTGCTCATAGGCTGCGACCAGAAACTTGCTCTCGAAGCGAATGATGAAATGAGACAAGAAAACCAAGAATTCCTTGCGTACAATCGGGCTGCCATCATTTCCCATGTCGAGAATTGTCCAAGCAATCGACTCCTCGATCCGCGCGACCTCTTCCGTCAGGTCGGGGATTCCGAGAAAAGTAGTGAGGGCGTGGATCATGGCCGCCCGCACTTCACAGCATGGATCCTTGGTGAGGAACGCCAGCTTGGCATATGCGTTTTCTCTTATGCCACGCCATTTGGCCTCTGGCAAATCTTGCCACAGCTGGCTGATACATAAACAAGCCCACTGGCGCAGGAGGGGATTACCCTCGTTTTGCAGGTGGGCCAGGCAGTAGCTCATGATCTCCGTCTGGTTGCATACCATTTGGCCGTTTCTGTAACCCTTGCACAGCATGGCCAGGATAAAGGCGCACATGGCCTTGTGCTCATCGCCATTGACGACGGGCAAGGCTTCGGATGGCTTCAAAATTTGGGCAAAGTAGCTGTATCCACTATCCTTGATCAGATCTTGCTGGCACGAGATATCCACCGCGATGAGTCTTGCCCAGATGAAAACCATGACAGGCTTCAGTTCGGTTGCCGCAGATTGCAGCAATTTCAGAACATAAGGGAAGATGCCAATGCTGAGAGCCAGCTGAACGGACCATGGTCCCAGGTCAAGGAATCTCCCCAACAAGATCAAGGCACGTACCCTGTGCTGTTGGCTTAGGAGAACCTGGAGGACGACTGGCAATTGGTCGGGGGGCTTTTGAGCCACAGCGTCACCTCTGGTGAGGTAAACGTCAAAAGCAGTCAGCTGCTCGGTGAAGAAGGACGAATTCTGGTATTCGTAGTCGATACCTTCGTTTTCCTTTCTCTCCAGCATGGGTAGCTGCGCCAGAGCCATGTCGACGGCCAAATCCCACGTCTCCCACAGCGGGTGCTGGTGAGTGTCTGGCAAGGCAGGGAATGATTGGGGGTGGCATCCATACACAGTCATGATCCTTTGCGCGAGGAGAAAGTTTCGGAATAGGGCGGCCACCATCAGATCTTGCCTGAAGAACTTTCTAAACAGATCCCGAGGCAGCGTAGTCCATGCAATGCTGTCAGTAATGGCAGTAAAGATCCAATTAAGCTCTCCGAGTGGTGTCCTCCTCTCTTGGAGGCGTCCGGGGAGCTTCTTGGCACGTTCCGGACTAATATTCGTCTTGAGAGGGTTCTGCAAAACGAAGAACCAGAGTGCCATTTCGATCGGGGTCGTCAGGCATGACGTGAACAGATCGGCCGGGAGCAGTGGATTGGTCGGGAGATTCTCTTTGACCGCACACGCAGCTAGGTGAATATATGGTCTATAGTTTGTCTTGACGTAATGAGGATCCCGCTGTGCGGCTTCCTCCTCCTCCTCGTCGTGCTTATCGACGAAGCGATGATAGTTATTGAGAATGTTACCGGCCTCTGAACAGTCCCACACGAAGATGGTGGGCGCCTGGAGCCATTGCTGCAAATCATACAATGAAACTGGGATATACTGGGTATAGGTCTTATTGAACACCCAAATCTCGCCCGACGCCGTTGGCTTTGGCACACCGTGGCCGTTGTAATGCAGCAACACGCGCTCGTCCTTTGCATTGCGACGAAGAGAGATGCAGAATTTTTTCGTCTCTTCAACCGAGGGATCCAGATACTGCTTGTAACGTGCCCTGATTGCAAGAGTCTCATACTGCGCCTGAAGGGACTTGCCAATGTTCTCAAGCGCCTTCTGTATAGGGGGGATGGTAGGATCGGTCCAGGCCTCTAGCTTTGCGCCCGGATTGGTCTTGAGCTGGTCGGGAGGTTCGACACCGATGTTTAGGCACACAGCAAGAGCTGCAGACACCGTCTTAAGCCTGTCTCTTTGGCGCCAGTCTTGGAGTTCGTACTGCACCGCCTTGGGCTTGGCAGTGGTTTCGTGTCGCTTGTCGGTAAAATACATGTACCAATTCTGGGGTCTAGGGTCAGCACGCTGTCGTGGGTTATACGGGAACGGACCAAGGGTTGGGAGACCGCGAATCAAGGCCGTGGTGGGGGGAGGAGGGGTGTTGTAAAGCTTCGACAAGATGGGGCTGGGACAGGAGAGGTTGATGAAACGTACATTCGCAAGCTGGGAAATAATGTGTTCCGACTGGTAGTGGTCTTCAAAGCCATGTCTGGCTCCCCATTCGTGGATCTCGTCCTCTTCATGGTCTGACTCTTCGGTCTGTCGCGGCGCATATTCGCTCTTTGAGCGTTGCAGGGATGGTTTTACCGGTCGGATCGGTCGCTCAGGCTCGATGCTGTTGTCGTCCTTGGCATCGCCGGCGGAAATGCCATTCTTGCGGCCGGGAGCGCTGGATGGCCGCTTGTCGTTGGCCTCGTTGGACTGGGAGTCGCGGTCGGAGCTGCTGGTCGACTGGACCTTGAATCTCGATGTCTCACCGCCGTTGGTGGCCGCGGCGGCGGCTGCGTGTGAGCCATTTGCACCGGATCGCTGCGTCATGTCGGCTGGAAGGCCATGGGCCGCGGCTCGCAGCTCGTCTAATCGCGCAGGCAACGGGGTCAGCAGAGGCTGCTGATGGTCGAGATGGGCGGGCGTTGCTTCTCTCAAGCTCGCAGCGCGTTGCTGTGGGTGCCGAGGAGGCGAAGTTTGTTGCGGTTGAGGCAGAGACATGACGGTCGCGGTCTAAAGTGGAGCACGGCACTATATTCTAAATCGTCATACTGTATCCAAGCACCCATGCTCAGCGGTGCGAGTTCGCGGAATGGAATGTCGAATGGATGCTGTGGGTGATGAAGTTGATGCACGGCTTTAAGAGAAAAAAAGTATGGAGATGGAGGATTGAATGGTACGGTCACTTCCAGCCTTGGGGAGGGGAGAGTTTGGGTTCCGGGGCGAGGGCTGGCATGGCTTATTGGCGACTCCGTTACGCTGCACCTGTGAAAGTCTATTGCCAGCTGCTCACTGGCCGATGCAGCGGTCGTACAGCCCACAGCCATGCATATGCGCGTCTTCGGGTTGCTATCACGACCAGAGGATGCCGACTGTTACTACCCAAAGCTGGGCTGGGCCGTCCATTCTACAGCTATCCAGCCCAGTTCCGTGACTGGCGGCTCCAGCGTTTGTTGAAGCCATCCATCCGTCCCGCTGCTTGCCGTAGCAGCACTCCGAAAGAAAGTCAAACCCTTATCTCCGCGCCACCGTGTCAAAGTGGGTAGTTGATAGTTGGCTATGACATCAAGTGAATAATCTATTCTGTTGATGGTCTTGCTGGGAAATAGTCGGCGTTTACAGCTGATATGACGCTGAGAGCACGCTGCTTGTGATCAAGGTAAGCGGCAGACACGAAGATACTGGTGTCGTGGCGATCTAGAGAAAGATGGACGCTAAAAAGCTTATCCCGCAACAAGCCATTCAGGCACCGCATTTCACACGAGGCATTGCGGTAGAGCTTACCCGCCCGGCGTGCATTTGTTGGTTGGGCTTATTGAAGCTTTTTTCCGTTGTTTGTCAGGATCAGGATGAGCCTCGTCTCCCCTGATAGGCTTTTCGCAGCTGTCGATGAGAGCACGTGATACCCCATGTCTCTAGAATGTTTGTTCTCGAGTGAAGCAATCCACGTCGATACTAACCAGGCCCGATGCTCCCCTGATGGCTGGAATCCAATTTGACGGCAATGGTGGTCGGGCTATTATTAACCATCTGCCTGCAAGCTAAAAGCAAACCGATATACTGCGGTAGCACCTTGAGCGGCTGAATGGAACCATTCGCGAGACAGCATGGACATCAGCTAGCCCGGAGTAGGTACGGCAGGCCTGTGTAAGTGGCCTACGAGGTACATGTTCTTAGTAGGGGGTGCTCAGCTACCGTCGGCGCGTTCCGACGAAACAACAATACATGTACCTGGGCTGATGTGAAGATTGCTGGCATCAAGACATTGAATGAGACACGCCGCCAAGCAGTACAGCACACAGTGTTCCTTTTGTTCCTACATTCGATAATGGCCATTTAGGGCTTAGCAGTCGAACGAGGAATCTAGATTAGACTGTCTGTGCGCGTATTAGGTTAGAAGCAGCCAAGGCCTTTTTGGAGCTCGAAATAGATGGACGCTTTTCTACGAGTCCTTGATGACAACGACATACGCGTGATGCATTAGCCCCAGGTACCTTGGTAGCTCACTTACAAATTCACGCTGACTGGATCAACAAAGTGCGGGCTTTCTTTGATCTCGACAGAGGGGGGGAATCCTTTCATGGCCGTCAATAGAGCATAAATTTAGCTCGCGTGTTGCCGAGAAGCATCAAATCTCCCCATTGCTGGGCCGTGTACAGGGTAACAGGGTAACAGGGTAACAGGAGCAGGCAAATATGATCGACGAGGTTTTGCCCCTGCCGGTGGGCGGCTCGCAAACGTGTGCGACTGGGGCAAATCAGCTTGCCGACTCAGCCAAGGCTTTTCCGGGTTTATAGCACGAGTGCTAATAACTGCCCGCGAGACAATAGGGGATAAAATGATCAGGAGCATGAAAGCCAACCGCGATCAGCATTGGAATTGCCGGGCGGCTACCAAGTGGCATGTACTCCGTACTCCGTACCACGGTATCGGTATGCGGAGCAACCAAGATGACGGGATTCCAAGGCGAAGAAATAAGAAATACGAAATATTTGTACTGGTGGCGCAATTCTATTTTCAAGCATACGAATACTCGTAGATTATAGATTAGGTATCATCGTAATACTATATCGACGTGTACTCGTACGGTAGCACCTGTTACGGGGCCTGCCTGTCTGCTCCAACCGATGCAGGCACGAGCACGATGAGGTCAGCAGTGGACTCTTTCGAACATGAACGGACGGGCTTCCAGACGAAACGCAGAGCATTGGCTCGCCACATCAGATTGTTCTTGTTCCTTGCGTCAGCCTTCCCGTATCCGACGCTGAAATGCCTGTCGCTGCCCCTCCAGCCCCTTGATTTCTGGCCTGCTCCACATCGTCGCCATCTCCGACCTGCAGAGCGCTACAGCTGAGGGACCGCGCGATCGCCGCTGCTCCCGGCGCACCTGCAGGTACCCCCCAGGTCACTGCTGTTAGGAGTTCCCCACAGCGCCATGCTGAGGCACGGCGGTACGTCAGTACCTACAGGAGGTTAGTGCACATTGGTGAGCCTGCAGCCCCTAAAAATGTTCACTCAAGCACCCCAAGGACCAGCGTCGCCCGCTAATTGGCCCGCTGGCCTGGCCCTGGCACTGTGACAGGAGGCCGAAACGCAGCCCAGCACCACAAACGAACTGAACTGAACTGGATGGAGTCTGGTCGACTGGACGCCTTTGTCTTTGTCCCCCGTGCCAGCTCCAATCTCTGGGCAATCCATCACCACCAGCAGTCGCTGTGGCTTTTCCCGCCTTCAAGTCCTCAGCTCTTCTCTCTATTTCCGAGCAATTGTGAGGCTGCATCTCCCATTCCGCAGGTTCGCGAACGGCAGAGCAAACGAGCATTGCTGCTTCACGCATCAGCATCAGGGCCCCCCCCAAACCCCAAAATAGGTGGCCACTGAAATTTCGGCGATACTCCCCCGGATACTTCCCACAGATGCTTGTCCAGCCATCTCGACGCTCGAGCTTCGACCCCCTTCTTTCCTAACAATTCTCCAGTCACTCTCTTTGGCCTTGTCGAGCCGTCTGTGTCATCGCATCGTGTGCGAGTGCGCGCAATCCCCTCGTTCTCGTTGCTGTTTCGTTTGGAGATTCTCCCAGTCGCCATTCACCCACGTTCGTTAAACTCAACCTCAACCTCGACAACCACCACATCGTCCTTGGCCCGCCTGCGAACACGCTTCTGCCCGTATTCCGCCAGCGAGCGGTCCACAGCCGACCATGGCGTTTCTTTTCAAGTCCAAGAAGCACCAGGACCGTACGACAACCAGTCGCGACGGCAGCTCAGGCTCTCAGGGGTCCATCCAGAACGCCCCGGGGCGCGCAGTGGCTAGAGACGACAAGAACACAGCATTGCAGCGCGCGACGCCAACGGGAAGCCTGCATTCTATCGACAACGACACCAATACCTCTAGCCCAGACCAGGGCCAAGCCCAAGGCCATGGCCGCCGCACAGGAAGCGTTGATACGTCCCAGCCGAGTGATTTGCCTGTGAGTGACCTCCATCTGGAGCTAATCCAACCGACTACCGCTGTGTGACATCTAACACGCGCAAACCCTCAAGTTTCGAAACCAGCCGCCCGTCAGCAATGCTTCCAATGCCTCGCTCTATCCGTGGTCGCAGCGGCGCTTGACGTACACGTCGTCGCATCCCAGCCCATTTCCTCGATATGGCGCCGCCGTCAACTCGGTCGCCTCCAAGGAGGGAGATGTTTATCTCATGGGTGGTCTGATCAACTCCTCGACTGTAAAGGGCGACCTTTGGATGATCGAGGCCGGTGGTAGCATGACATGTTACCCTCTGGCGACAACCGCCGAGGGCCCGGGGCCTCGTGTTGGCCATTCTAGTCTGCTAGTCGGCAATGCATTCATCGTTTATGGCGGAGACACCAAAATTGATGACAATGACATCTTGGATGAGACCCTATATCTACTTAATACTTGTGAGTCTTCATTACCTATTGAATTCCCATAAATGGCAAGGGCGTCGAAAATCTTACCACAGTTGTTGTTTGTAGCAACACGGCACTGGTCCCGTGCCCTGCCCGCAGGGCCTCGTCCATCGGGGCGATATGGCCACTCGCTTAACATTCTTGGCTCCAAGATATTCATCTTTGGTGGTCAAGTCGAGGGCTTTTTTATGAACGATCTCTCTGCGTTTGATCTCAACCAGCTGCAGTCGCCGACCAATCGATGGGAAATTCTTCTCAAGGCAGAAGCGAGTCCCAAGATGCCCGCCGCGCGAACGAACCATTCCATGGTGACATTCAACGATAAGATGTATCTGTATGTGTAATCGGCCGGCCCTCTACAGCCGTTGTCCTCTCTGACCATTCTTAGGTTTGGCGGCACGAATGGTTTCCAATGGTTCAACGACGTCTGGTGTTACGATCCCGCAGTCAACAAGTGGTCGCAGCTAGACTGCATCGGCTATATACCCGCTCCTCGTGAAGGCCACGCTGCTGCTCTGGTGGACGACGTCATGTATATTTTCGGAGGAAGAACCGATGAAGGCACTGATCTGGGAGACCTTGCGGCGTTTCGTATCACGCAGCGGAGGTGGTATACTTTCCAGAATATGGGCCCCTCTCCCTCGGCTCGATCTGGACACAGCATGACCACGGTTGGAAAATCCATTGTTGTGCTTGGCGGGGAACCTAGCACTGCTTCTTCGTCTACTAACGATCTTGGCATTCTCTACGTATTGGACACGACTAAGATTCGGTATCCTAACGATGCTCCAGGAGGGCCCCAGAGAATACCCCAAGCGCGACGGCCTAGCGATGCATCGAATCCCAACAGACAGCCACCGACGCGCGATGTCTCCAACGGAGGAGGCCCTCCCGATCCTGGAAACATGATTGTCGGTGGCCCATCAAGCATCAACAACGGACCAGCTACCCGGAGAATTGCTTCCAACGGCATGGAACCAACCGGCTCACCAGGCCTTGGAGGACCGGGTACACCTCCTCCGGCTGGTGCGCCACCAAGGGCTCCCGGAGGCCCTCCCGGAGCCCCCCCCGGTCCTGGAGGTCCGGGAGGCCCAGGAGTTCCCGGAAACAGGATGCAGATGCCTAGAGCTGCCGCGAATGCTAGCCCCTCTGGACCGCCTCCGCAAGGCCCAACCCCTGCGAAGCCGGCTGCTGATCCATCTGCCATAGGTCGTGTCCGAGGTGCATCAGTTGATCGGGCGCCGACGGGCTCACCCCAGCTGACGTCTGCCCCGTCACCAATAACCCGCGAAGTTATACCTGAGGACGATGCACCCGCACCCACCTCTGCACCCATATCTGCAGCGGGTAATCCTGTCAACGGACGACGAACACCCACCACGCCTACTCAAGTTTCAAGGACGGGATCTAAACAAGGTTCCTTGGGCGGAAACGAACCTCCCAGGGGCAAAATGCGCGCTAACCCGGGTTCGATCGATGGCATGGCAGAAGGGCAGAGGGCAACGCCAGAGGCTATGCAGAGGGCTACACCTGACGGGATGCAGAGAGCTGCACCAGAAGGGATGCAGAGAGGTCCCCCTGAAGGGATGCAGAGAGGTCCCCCTGAAGGCATGCAGAGGCCTGCGCCAACTCGACCGGCTTCACCTCCGCATACAGCCAAGCCGATGAGCGCCAACCTCAACCGACGTTCATCTGGCCGAAATTCGCAGACTGTTGCTCTTCTCAAGGAGCTTGACAATGCCCGAAATCGGAATGCGTGGTATGCGTCGGAACTCGAGTTGGCCAGGAAAGGTGGCTATGTTCCCAATGCCTCCATGGGGCCCGCACTGGATGGAAAAGCTGTCGAGTCCTTTGACGACGAAGACCGACCGCTGATCGAGGCTCTTTTGGCTATGCGCACAGAGTTAGCAAACGTTCAAAATGCTGTAGACAAGCAAGCTATTGTTGCTGCCAAGCAGATAGCGGAGGCGGAAAGGCAACGAGATGTCGCCATTCAGGAAGCCGTTTATGCCAAAGCCAAGCTGGCTGCTCAGAGTGCCGGAAGTGTATCAAGTACCCCCCAGCCTGAAGGCGGAGACGATTTTGCTGCTCGATCAGCAGATATGAGCAAGAAGCTGGCATCAGCCCTCAACCACCAAAAGAGTCTTCAGACGCAGCTGGAGTCGGCGAAATCCGAGCTTGATGCCGAGAAGAGAGCTCGCAAGCTTGCCGATGACACAACATCGGCCGCCCAGAAGCGCATGGCCGATTTGGAGGCTTACAAACAACAAAATTCTGGGGAAGTCGAGCGTCTAAAGGCGGAGCTTCACTTCTCGCAGCGTGAAGCCCGGGAGCAAGCAGTGGCTGCCGCTGAGGCCGTGGCTGCTCTGGAACTGCTGAGAGTCGAAAAAGAGACTATTTCGAGGAAGCTTGACGAAGTTGCCGAATCATCAAATGGTCGAGAAGAGACATTTGAGTCTCTCAGGGCCGCCATTGAAGCCTCACAGGATGCGAGCGCCCACCTCGAGACAAAACTTGAAGAAGAGAGAACCCAAAGGGAGAAGGTCGAAGGGAAGCTGACCAAGCTCAAAGCTGAACACGAAGCGCGCACAGCAGAATTAGTTGCTGTGACCCAACGTCTACGAGACGCCGAAGAGCTTGCCGAGAAACACGCTACTGAAGCACGCACGCATCGGGAAGCTGTCCTTTCAGGACTTCACAAGCTCACTGCCAAGGACGACTCAGTTGCGCATAATGGAGATGCTGAACGTGCCGTTGCACTTCAAAACCAGCTCACTGCTGCGAACGCTTTAGTCAAGAAATACCAGCAGGAAGCAGACATAGCTGCCGACAGACTGCGCAGTGCGGAGGAGCGCATTGCTGGGCTGGAGCAGTACCAGGAGCAGTCCAGCCGTGAGGGCGTTGGTATTCGACGACAACTCCAATCCGCCTTGAGGGAAAACCAAGGCCTCCAGGCTGCTCATTCAGATATCAAGAACCAGCTGGCGGCTCAGCAGCTTGAAACAAACGCCATGACTGTGCAGCACACCGCACTCAAGGATATTCTTGTCGAACGAGGCATTAGCCCCACTGGTGCCACCAGAACCCGCGGCTTCGCGAGCCCACGGACAACTTCTCCTGAGCAGCAGAGTCGCCTGCGAGAGCTTGAGGCTCAGCTGGCCAGCATTAATGCCGCTCACGAAGAGACTAAGCAGACATTCGCCATCCAAGCCCAAGACTCTGAAACTGCGTACCGTGAGAAGTTATCCCAGCTCGAGAGCGATTATCAGTCAGCGGTGCATTATGTTAAGGGAACAGAGAAGATGTTGAAGCAGCTTCAGGAGCAGCTAGCACGCTATAAGACAGAGAATGGCCGCTTGAAGTCTGAAGTTGTGGAGCTTGAGGATAGACTGCAGGCTGGTCCCAACGAGCCTGGTTCCGCCGGGTGGGAGAACGAGCGTACCGCCTTGCAGGCGAAGATATCTGGCTTGGAAGCTGAGCTCCACGATTCTGCTGCACAGCTAGAGAAGAGCCTTGAGGGTCTCAAGGTCGAATTGGCAGATAGCCAGCACGAATGCGACGAAGCCCGCAGATCTCTGAGCACCCAACGGAAGGAACTTGAGCAGTTGCAATCCGAGAACGCCCTTCTCGAGCAGCGCGCGTCCGATGCTGAGCAAAAGGTCTCGCTGCTTCTTGATCAAGTCGAGCACTCTGTCGATACCTACCGTCGCCGCAGCCGGCATGTTGTCAGCATGAACGCCGATGCGATGGCGGCGGCGAATGGCATGGGTCTCGGTAGCCTCGGTACCCTCGCTCTCGGCCACAGCCGTAACGAAAGCTCTGAGGGTGAGAGTATCTATGGGGATAGCAACCTAGGAAACCGAAACAGCGCCGCTCTTGACAATCTGGCTACCGAGCTGGAGACTCTTCGAAACCACTGGGAGACGACAAACAAGAACTACCGTCTGAGTACCAACTTCGATTTCGAGTCCGCAAACGCCTCTAAGAAAGAGGACGATACCCCTATCGGCATGGGCATGAGTGGCAACCTTGCGGATTGGAGAAAGCGACTGGATACGGAAAATCACGACGACGCAGAGAAACCCAAGCAAGGCTAAACCAAAATATTATGTTTTGGATATTGCTACGTTTGCATGACGACATATACCCACCATCCTGCCACCTTTCTATGCCTCTCAGATACTCGCCCATGCTGTCTGTTTTGAAGAGTCGTGGCACTCCCCCTGCCGCTTTCATAATCTGATGATGATTGCTTATTACTCGCCATTCACGATGGCCTGGCTCAACTACACGCCACTGATATGCCTAAAATCTTTGTTGTTTACTAGTACACCTCATCTTCAATTCCTATTCTCTCCTTTAATACCGGTTTCTTACCATCTTCAAGGCACAGCTCGTTTGAGCATGAGCCTAGTTACTTGTTTTTATGACACGATACACATAACGGCCTGTCGCGTACGGCGCATGCGCTTGCTCTCCTTCTCCAGGAGAGATGTGAATCTTTCGTTTTTTTTTTGAAACGCCATATTTCTTCTTCTTCTTCGGTTATTATTATTATCAACTTTTTTTTTTTTTTTTTTTTTGCTTTTCTCTCTCTCCGCGGTTTGTTTTTATTTGTCTGATTTTTTACACTTGCGTCGACGTGGGAAGAAAGAATATAAGGGGGAGACACAAGACGCCTTTTTACACTTTGTTTGTACAATAATTGTGGAAGTATACGCGTGATTCTTTTTCTTTTTCATCGCCGCCTCTCTTTTTTTTCCATTGTCGGGGGGGCCGCTCAAGGTGGACACTTAAAAAAGAATCATGCAAAAAGGGGGATTTTATGCCTTAAACACTTTTGTTATTTTCTGTGTGAGATTTTTTTTGCATGGTTTGGCTTATTTATTACTTTACTAAATGATGAGAGATGAATTGCCTGGTTCTTTTTTAAAAACCACATTATACTGTTTCCATTTGGTTTCTTGATGTGATTGATGGATGTGTGAAGAAAGTCGGGCGGGACTCGAGCTTAAGATGAAGGCTTTCAGCCTCATGCATGCATATGTATATATACCTATGCAACGTTGCTGGGACTGAATCATTTCATATGCCCCAACATGCAAATTCTGCGAGTACATAAAATCCGCCAAACGCCCTGCCGCCCAAAGCTCAGGCCAAACAAAGCAAAAAGCAAAAGACCCCATCCAAATGGTTAAAAAACAACAAAAAAACGATGAAGCAAAGATTCACGATACCTACGCCGCAGCCGCCATAAGCGTCTTCTGAATCTTCAAGCACTTGCCAAAATCAAGCTTGGTCCCATCCTTGGGCATGTGCTCCCCGCTAGCAATGCAGAGCACCCTCATTTTGGGGTCGTACCGCAGGTTGGTGAGCAGCTTTGGCGTGATGAGGAAGTACTGGCTGGTGTGCTCGCGGCAGGCAATCTCGACCATGCGCTCGTGCACCATGCGCTCGTTGCGGGGGTCCATTCCCTGGTTGATTTCGTCGACGACGCGGAAGGGCGACTGTGCCATGGACTGGAGGGCCATGAGGAAGAAGATTGTGGAGACGGCGCGCTCGCCGCCGGATTGGCGATGGGCATTGAGCTGCTGAAGAGATTCGTTTTCTCTGTAGTTCGTCATACGTTCTCTTGGTTAGCTCATGTTCTCATGTATGAAGGAGGCGGCCAAGGGGGTGAGAGGAAAAGGGGGAAGAAGACGTACCGGAATCTGACCATAATGTCCAAGGCCCACTGGTCAAAATCCTCGTTCTTGTGGACGCGGACCTCACCAGCACAGCTGATCTGCTCAAAGTTGTAGGCAAAGGCATCGTTGATCTTGGACACCAAGGCGTCCAGCTCGGGCTCCCATTTACCCATCAGCTCATCCAGTTGTCCAGTCAAGTTGGCAAGTTTGCTGCTTAATGTTTCCATTTTCTTCTGTAGTTTAGCAATCTCCTGTTCACGCCTCTCAAACTCTCGAATGACGTTGGGGTTGGCTGCGTGAATGAGCTCGAGATTCGCCTGCTCAGCAGAGATGTCCATCTCTATATCTGCTGGTGATCTGTTTTCAGCCAGGGAGCTGTATAGATCCTTCTTATCGGGGTTGTCGTTGATGAGGTCCCGAACCCTGTCGAGCAGTCCGCGACCTAGATCTCTGGCCTGGGTAGCTTCTTCGGTAGCTTGCTGCACGACGAGTCTCTCTTCCTCAAGCCTCTCCATTATACTAGAATTGCGGGCTTTGAGGCCTTTAATGTCGGACTTGGCCTCAATGAGTCGTATCTTGGCCTCAATGAGCTCATCATGAGCTTTTGCAACTTGGCCGAGGGCCTCTTGATGGCGAAGAACCAGTTTGGCTCTTTCTACTACCGCCTTGTCCCATCCGAAGCCGAGGTCGACGATTCTCTCTCGGGCCTCTCTCATGGCCTGCTCGTTTGCCTCTTTATGGCGCTCCTCGGATTCTGACTCAGTTAGCAGGTCAAAGAACAGAATTGTAGGCTACTTCTTGGGAACACGAACCTATTTTTTGTGGTATCAACTGCCACTTGGTGAATTCTCGCTGCAGCGCATTCTTCTCTGTTCTCAGTTGTTCCTTGTCTGACGTTAATATAGCAGTTCTTATATCCAGCCTAAAATGATGGGCTGACTTACAATTTTGCCCTGTATGTCGGCTTTTCGTTCTTCCAAAGGTCCGGTCTGCTCTCTCAGCTCCTTATACTCTGCCTTCATGACTTCTGCTTCGCCGGAGACCTCTGTTAGTCGCCTGTTGAGCTCAGCCTTCTCCTGCGAATCCACGGGTTGAGAGGTCCAGAATCTTCCCGGTTGGATCCTCTTGGCGACTGTTGTCATTGCATTAGGGCCATACTCTTTTCGTCGACGAACTATGTACTGCTGCCTTCCGGCTGCCCATTGGTTGATTTTCCCGTTATGGACAAGCTTCTCATATTCGTCATCAGTGTGCTCTCTCAACGAGATGCCGGACTGATGCAATCTCTTTTCAGCACATAGCATGGCAAGAACAGGCTCAGGGCCGTCCAGATAGTTGAGCGCGAAGCCATCCAGACCCAGCGATTGAGCTTCATCGATATTGACAGGAGACCTGAAAGCCGCAAGAGGCTGCAAACAGGTTCTGATAACGGCAGATAAACTCATCTCGCGGTACAGCTGGTTGGTCAGCTTCTTGTAGTCGTTTTTGGTCTGTGCTGTGAAGCAGAGGAAGTCGTCGTTTTGCAGCAAGGCCTGGACTGAGTCTGAGTACCGCTCGTCTCTAACTGAGCAAGAAAGCATGGGTGGACCGAAAACCTCCTTTTCGAATTCACCCTGATGCTCTTGAACCCAATCCCAAGCCGTCGCTAGTTCCGGGAAGTGCCTCCGCATGAAGCTTAGCTGCTGGCCCTCTTGTGTGTCAAGAGACTCCAAGTCTGTCTTGAGTTTCCGCAGCTCATCCATCTTGGCCCTTCCAACTCCTTTGACTCTCTCTGTCTCAGCGACTAGTCGGCGCTGATCTGCTTCAACTTCGCGCAGGTTATGCTCCTCGGCTCGCTATAAGAGAGACCAGAATTGTTAGTTTGAAGAATGGAAGAAGGGAAATCAAGCTATAAAAGGTGTGACAAGACAAAATTCTCTTACAATCTTTTGATTCCATTCTCCTGCGTTGAAGTTGGAAGGCCTGTTTTGCAAATCTCCCTGTAGATTTGTGATCCTCTGCTTTGATGTTGCAACCTCTTTCTTTTTCTCATCGAACCCCTTGCGCTCCGCACCTATCTTGTTCGACCACTCTTTGACGTCGTCGACTGCAGCACTGATTTCTTGTGCCAGACTCTGCGCCGCTACCTGGGATTCCCTAACGGCCTTTACCCTTGACGGGATGGCGGCTTCAGTCTGTTGAGTATAGACCTGCTTCTGGTTGACTGCTTCCAAAGATGGCCCGCTCTCACTCTCAAGGCGCCTTAATCTGTTCTCGGCCTCTTTCTTACGTTCCTTTGCCGCCAGGTGGCTATTGCGTGCTTCTTGATATTGAGCGATGGAAAGGGCGCCTTTGAGATTGCTGACTCGCTCCTGAATTTCCTCTCGTTCGCGTATTCTATCCACGTCGGCCTGTAAGCCTTGTTGGCGAGTTTGGAGGTTCTTGAGGGTTTCGGCGTCCTCGTGCACGGCTTCGGCCACTCCCTTCTTGTCCCTATGAAGTTCTCGGAGCTGTCGATGCCACGTTTGCATTTCCTCGGAAGCAGCGGCTCGCAGAGTTTCGTGTAGTAATTCCACCGGGGTACAGGCGGCAAATTCGACGACTCTGTCCTGTGGAAGAAACTGGCACAGGTTGTCCACCTGTATCTTGAGCACATGCATCAGCGACTGTATCCTCCTGTGCGTCGTCTCCTTGCCATTCAGCCACCATTTTTGGGCATTTTGTTCACGGCGTATCTGGACTCGAATGACATAGTTGGATCGGTCCTGGGCCCGTTTGTAAAGCTCGATCTCGATAGTTGCCGTGTCCTTGCCATGCTTGACAAACTCCTTGACGGTCCCTGCGCGGCCAAGGTGCTTGGGGCTATATCCAAGCCCCAGGCAGATGGCACAGACCAGAGAGCTCTTGCCCGTGCCGTTGGGGCCGATGACCATGTTGAGATTCGGGCCAGGGAAGAAGACGGCCTTTTCGTAGGTGACAAAGTTCTCTACAGCGACTCGAACGATGGCACCTGGTTGAAAGCTGTCCTTGCCACCGTCCCTGCCCTTTCCCTTGCCATTATCTGGCTGACCGGTGCTTCGCTGCGGCTGCTCGTCGTCATCAGGGTCCAATCGTCGTCGCTTGGAGCTCTCGTCTCCAGAAGGCGAACCGTGGCCTTCAGTGCTGCTGTCATCGTCGTCCTCATCGTCGTCCACACGTCGCCGCCGCCGTGAGGTGCTTGAACTCATCTCTACCAATGAACTGCGTCAGAGCTGATCGGCTGCGTGAGGTGATCGTGAAAACAGTTGGTGCTGCTATTCGCATGGAAGTTGGTGGTGAGAAGGCAGTCGTGAGTTTCTTGCGACGCGGTTGGACGCGTCTGACCCCACCACCACTTAACGCCAGCTCTTTAGTGTGCCTCTTCCGCTGTGCACCTTTTGGCTGTGAATATTTGCTCTCCAAGACACCAACCAGTTCTATCTATCAAAGGTTGCTCTTTTTCTAATGCACAAATCTGTGTTGAAATACAAAGTTCCAATAGATTTTTGTTTTTCTTACTCAACGGAAAAAGATATTGGCGTACTCATAATTGCCAACGTGGAGAATAGGTACTCAAGTACTATGATGGACAAGCTTTGATAACTTATCGGCTGTGCGCTATACGGGACCAACTGCCAAAACACACACCACCTCGGTACAAAAAAGCAAACATATGTCACACCTGTCTGTTCGCGATATTCCAAAGATGCGATGCACAAAACAGATAGACACGGCGCCAGAGAGGCAAAAAGAGAAATGATGCGTAATCTGGGAATCGAACCCAGGGCTCCCCGACGTTGCTCGGATGGCAACGGAGAATTTTACCACTAAACCAATTACGCTTATCCCTATCACAACTGTGCCGCAGTGGATATGTTCCGGTACCGATATAAGCACTTATAAGACAAGATCTGTCATGGAAACGCATCATGGCATCATGGTAGCTTCATTTTGAGAATGATATGTAACATTGTCAGCGCTAAAGGGCTTGATGGAGACATTCGGAGCTGCGCGTGGGACTCATATTTTCTCCATAATGCAAGAGTTCCCGGTTCTAATTCCCTCTCCTTTCTTTTCCTTTCCTATTTCAAGTCTCTCTTGTCGTTTGCTTTGTCTGTGTCGTGACATTCACAGAAACTAATCGCCTCACCCTCTATCCAAATGGACTACCCTCAAGATTTTGCTGTGGGACGACCACGATACTCGGATGTCTATCCGTTCATTGACCCCAAGGCAAGTCTCAAGGGGGCTGCTCAGGATAAGATCGTGCTAGTCACGGGTGCTGGTACTGGCATAGGAAAGGCCATTGCTGAACAGTTCGCCATCGCTGGAGCTTCTTCTGTCATTATCGCTGGTCGACGATTAGAACCACTAGAGGAGACGAAGACGTCAATTGAACTTGTTGCTCCCCAATGTCGAGTTATTGTTCGAGGCGGTACCGACGTTGCGGACAAAGCGGCGGTCAAGGGTCTCATGGATAGCCTACCAGAAATTCCCGACATCCTTGTTCACAGCGCGGCAGTGTCACTATCCACTGCCGCCATCGACGAATCTAATCCTGATTGGTGGCTGGGCGACATCGACAACAATATCCGAGGCATGTACATGATTACCACAGCGTATCTCAGCGCCCTCAAGCAAGCGGGCAAGACAAAGGCCAGAATCATCAACGTGGGCTCGATTGCATCGTGGCGCTATGTCTACGGACGGTCATCCTATGCCGCCTCCAAAGTCGCAATGAACAATTTTACCGAATACATTGATCGAGAGCAGCAAGCCGCGGGCAACGACATTCGCTGCGTGGTCATGCACCCCGGAGGCGTCCTCACCGACCTCATCAAGAACACCGTCCTCCCTGAAGCCATCATCGGCCGGATGACGGACAAGGCAGAGCTATCCGGGGCCACTGCCGTCTACCTGAGCACGGATCGATCCAACTTCCTCATGGGCCGGTTTGTGCTGGCCACATGGGACATGGAAGAGCTGGAGCAGCAAAAGGACAGGATTCTCAAGGAGGATCTGCTCAAGACCAGGGTCGTGGGAGTTGAGTGGAGAGACGGCTTTTAGGCCTAGCTACTGTAGCACCGGCACTCGCAAGTTTCCCAACTCGGACAGGAGGGGCCGATCCTCGACCAAGTTTGTTGGTGCCCGGTTTGTTTGCGTGGGGCGGGCTTAGTCATGTTTCAACCTCATCCCTTGCTGGGGCAATTGTTTCTCTGTGTACTCTCGACTTGACGCCCCAGCATGCATTGTTTTTGCCGTTGGGGTTAGAATTGCAATGCTGTTAGACTGTGTTGTTAATGTATCATAGAATAGATTTATGGTGAAAATACTATAGATAGTGATAATATGGTGGAGGTTTGTACAGTGACTACCTCTGGATATCAGCCAACCTTTGCCTCTTTCTGCTCACGCTTGTTGTGAGGGGGCTTTGCAATCCATTACATAGACTGTGTGTGAGCAAAGATTGCAATGTGTAGTCAGTTAAAAATTGGGCAAACATCACAAGAGACTAATTGTAGACGTAATTTACTTATGTAACATTTATTTGCATGCACCCAAGCATCCTTATGAGCGTGTTTGGCCAAATTCTTCTTTCATCGCCAGGGTGGGGCTTACAATCTGCTTCAATATCAAATGGCGATAGGCCGAGACTCTACGGTCAGTCCTCGGCTTCTGCAGTAGTATTGGACACGAAAACTGCCTGTTTCAGTATCCATCTAGTAGTATATGTTATCAATAGTAGGGTGATGGTGACATTGCACCGTCGTGAGGATAAATTCCAACCACACCTGGAATGCATCGCGACAGTCATCCGCTTAGACTGCCGAGTCCGAGTACATGTACACAACACGCGCACTGCACCACCAAACAGCCCGGAATGACGCGAGCCTGTTTTGACCCAAATTCCAGTGCTGGCCCGCTGCCTCTCCCCTGTGGCTGCTCCCCAGCTGCTCTGCACCCACTGAAGGGCCGCCACTCGCAGAGGTTCGACGCTGCATTCCTCGTCTCTGGACAGCTGCGTCTCACCAGCTGGCATGCCTTCCACGTTCCCCTCCTCGTAACCGACCAGACCTTTTGCCCTTCTCCAAGCACGTCGCCTGCCAAAACTTTGCCTCCTCCAGTCTCGATGCTTCTCTGCAGGATTCTTCCTTCTCGTGATTCCCTCATCCAATCTCTTTACAGCATCCCGTTGTCTTTGTCCCCTCTTCCTCCACGCATATTGCATTAGGCCTCGTCAGTTACCAATTCAATTCTTCTACCAATCATCAGCATCTGGCCGCTTCACATTCGTAACCCAGCCAACTTTTCTGCGGGCTCACTTCGAATATTATGTGCTAATTCTTCTGCAACTCGCCGCGATCATCATGGTCGACTACACTCCAAAGCCTCGTGCACCTCTTGCCGAGACCACGAATCGCCTCAATGTTGCCGTGCCCGCTCAAAATCACCAGAGCCAAAAGGCACGATACAGTCAATCAGGTGCTACTCCATACAATAGCTACCACTCGCATCAAAACATGCAGCCTGATTCACGCGGCCAGCCAGTGGCTTACAACGCTTATGCTCCCGCTGTGCAGAAGCCACAGCATTCTGCAGAGGCTGTGAAGCGTCTCTCTCAAGCGTCTTACGCCTCTACCTCGAGCAGTCAAAGTAGGAAGAACTACAAGACGCACATTGGACCGTGGCAACTAGGAAAGACTCTGGGAAAAGGCTCGTCGGCTCGTGTTCGGCTCTGTCGCCACAACATCACCAAGCAGCTCGCCGCTGTCAAGATTGTCAACCGTCGGATGGCGTATCTTGTTCAAGACAGCAGCCTGGCTGCTCTTAGCAAGTGGGATTCGAGCCTCCCCGAAGTCAATGGCGAAATGCGAGTTCCCGTGTCGATTGAACGCGAAGTTGCCATCCTTAAGCTTATTGAACATCCCAATATCATGAAGCTCTATGATATATGGGAGAATCGCTCTGAAATGTTTGTTGCTTTCTTTTCCCATGGTTTGATGCAATCACTGACCTGCGTTCTGCCAGTTATCTCATTCTTGAATACATTGACCAAGGCGATCTTTTTACCTTTATCAACACGAAAGGAAGGCTATCCGAAGAAGTGTCCGTCTACTTTTTTCGACAGATGATCAGTGCCATTGCCTATTGCCACTCCTTCAACGTGTGCCACCGCGACTTGAAGCCTGAAAACATCTTGATCACCGCCGATCTCCAGATCAAGATCGCCGACTTTGGCATGGCGGCTCTTCACCAGACAACTACTCATCGACTGGCAACGGCTTGTGGCAGCCCACACTACGCGGCGCCCGAGCTTCTCAAGAACAGACAATACCGTGGAGATAGGGCTGATATCTGGAGCATGGGCGTGATTCTCTATGCTATGCTGTCCGCAACCCTGCCGTTTGATGATCCTGATTTGCGTGTCATGATGAACAAGACTAAAAAAGGGCAATATAAAATGCCCGAGTTCCTGACTCCCGAAGCCGAAGATCTCATTGACCGCATGCTCCAAGTCAATCCCGATCATCGCATCACAATGAAGCAGATTTGGCAGCACCTTCTGATCCAGAAGTACAACTATCTAGACGATTTTGGTCAGAACACGGGCCAACCCCCAGACACGCGCAAGGGATTCCAATATGCTCCCATTCCGCCGCACCAGATCGACCCTCAGCTGCTGCGACAGTTACGCTCACTATGGCACATGTCTAGCGATGACGAATTGGAGAGAAAGCTGGGCTGCAAAGAGTAAGTGGCTGACCGACTTGACAATTATCTCATTGTAATGAATTGTGCTCACCATGAATGAATCTAGGCCAAATGACCAAAAGGCATTTTACTGGCTTCTTTATAACTACCGCGAGCAACAACTGGAGGATTTCAAGCCGGAATTGTCTCATTCCATGAGCGACTATCATCATCTCAAGCCGAATTCCTGGAAGAAGCGCGTTTCGACATGCGAGTTCTCTCAGCCCAGAGCCAACGGTCATGGTAGATCCATCTCTCGATTTACAGTCATCTCCACGACAGCAGAGACCGAGGACGGGACCGTCCAGAGTTACGATCCCTATAGAGGCAGTCGAATGCTGAAGGCTTGCGGTTCGCAAGCCAGTCATGCAAGAATCACTGTTCATCGGGACGGCGAGACGCTGCAAGCATCACAGTCGACCAGAAAACGTAGCGGATCAAACTCCACTCGCCGCGGACGAGCCAGTTCTATGCGAGCGCATACGGGTCGCTCCCAGTCGTCAAGAGGATCCATGGGTTCCCTGCGCAGTAACCGTCAAGGCACACCACAGACGCATGGTTCTGGCCTACGACATAAGCGAGGTGTCGATTTTTCACACATGCGCAAGCGATCGGCCTCTGCAGCGCAGGTACAACGGGGTCCTCACCACTCGCGGACAGACTCGATGGCCACCATGGGTGGGGTGCCACAACATCAGGTTCTCTCGAGGCCTCGGTCTCCAACGCCAGATATGCCTCAGTTACCGGATGGCACCTATCCCAAAGCCAAAGGCGGCCCCGTCTCCAAGGACGCCTCGATTCTTTTTCACGAAGAGCTGCGTCATTTCAGCAATAACATTGCCAAGGATTGTGATGACGCATTTGGGAGCTCCCTCATCCAAGATGACTCCTTTTCGGAATCAGTGGCAGATGTGCAGAGGAAGCAGCGTGAGTCGACGCCTCTTTCTTTTACAATCGATACTCCGTCGGAGGCGACTGCACCTACAGAGTTCTCTGGCAAATCTTGGAGCAGCCGCCCCCTGCCGCCAATTCCATCCGAAAATGGCTCCATGAGTCAACAGACTACTGCGGTCAACTCTCGATCAGCCTCAAGAGCTGCCGACAATGACAGTCTTGTGGACGAGATTAACCGACTGGCTTTTCCACTGCTGTTTTCTAACCAGCCGGATCGCCGAATTGTATCGGCACCGGCTTATGGCCAGGCGAGTCGACGAACAGGTACTCTGCCATGCATCAGTGAGAATCCAGGTGTCAGCACCGTCAATGTGGACAAACCAAGGATCGTGTCGGCACCACCGTATACGCCGCCGAAGAAGGCGAGCCGTCCCATGAGTGGTGTCGAATATCTGAGCCAAGTCGAAAACTCGATCAGAGTAGTAGCTTCTCCAACCGCGCTGAGTCCTGTCAAGATTCCGGAGCCACTCAACGTGCGAAAGAAGTCAACGAAAGAGGGCCACGGGCAACCTCTTCAACACCAGCGAGATCACAAGGAAGATATGGTGAGGAACTATGGGCAATACGCTCATGATACCTCACAGCTTGGCATTTCTAGCCCGGTAAAGAAGAAGAGGTCGTGGTTCAAGCGGTCGTCCAAGCTTGACACAGACGGTGAGACATTGGTCGAATCAAAGGATGACAAGCAGCGAACCGTCTCTTGCGAGACTCGCCACTCCACCTCAACTTCTACTACGGCCACCTCGACCAAGAAGAGGAATTTTAGCTTCCCGTTTTGGAAGAGTAATCGGCATAGAGATTCAAAGATGATTAACGAAGGTAAGAATGGCAGCAGCTCAGCTATTTTGGAAAGTTCTCAACTAACCATCTGGAACCCTCCATAGATGACACAAGCCAAATTCAGGAGACGGCTACCACCAAGGCCGATAGGAAAGGACAAGGATTGCAGAAGTCATCATCTGGCAGCAGCCGCAACATTGAAGTGAAGCAGAATTGGCTTACTAGGCTATTCCGCGTCAAACCTGCAACGAGCTACATCTGTATGAACTTGTCACGCAAACGTGCGCGACAGGAAGTGTCGACATTGCTGCGGAAATGGCGCAAATACGGAATAATGGATATTCAAGTGGATAAGGAACGCAACATTGTCTTTGCGCGAGTCGGAGCTGAGAACTGTGAGTTGCCAGATGTACTAACGCCCATGTCCTCGGGTGGTAGCTAATGAAAATCACAGGCTTGAACCTCAAACCAGTCGCATTCGCCGCAGAGGTGATGACGGTGATTGAGCATGGTAAGAAGCAACAGCTTAGTATCATCCGCTTCACCCAAGAGCGTGGTGCTGCAAGCAGCTTCCACAAAGTTGTGGACACGATGAGGATTGTGTTTACCGATCGCAATCTCGTGGTTAAGGACCCAAGCAAGCAGAAGATGATGATCAAGACTCTAAACTCGTGATGCACGGCGCTTTGCTGCTTTAATTTTCTTCTTTTCTTTTTCTTCTTACCTGGGGGGATATATCACTGGGACAGACCTGGTTAACTGTTTCGAAGACGACTGAATATACGGCGGCGACAAGAAGGGGCCTTTCCGAGACACCGTGGCTGTGGACCAAAATGGGATCTGAACGGATTCGAGCTACGCTTTGCGACAAAATTTCAACGAGGTTAAAGCTAATTTTTCTCTTCTCTTTAATCAACATTTCGGAATGGAGAACAACAACGATTCTTCCAACGGGGTCGGTTATTTTGTGATGGCAGTGGGCGGACAACAATGCTAGGTTGAAGATACTTTAATGCTGTTGGATCGAAGAGCTGTCATATGTTGTGCCGCGCTACCGTTGGCTTTATTTTCATTGTACAAGACTTGATACCGAGGGCTGAAATGACGGAAGCAGGGTTGATGGACTTGAGTGGAACGAAGAAAGCCAACAGAGGCAGCTAATGGAGGCCGTGGGAGAGCTACAGGGGCCTGTGAGTCGAATCAGTTGTAATTAGGCGACATGAGCATTGCTTCCCATAGCTGGACTGTATTTCATTTGTTAGAGTTAAATATCATGAGACGATTCAAATCTTGTCGCGAGGTGAGGTTGAAAGTGGTCGGATGAAAGAATAAGCGGGAGAAGACGGGTAGCCCACCGAGGATTGGTATCGGGTACCTGGCGCGGCTAGCATTGCAAGCGCTAAGCGCATGTAGAACAACATTGCTAAGTATCAGGTAGTGGTGTCCAGGGGCCTGCAGCTGGAAACTTGATGACCTCGAGATACGTACGATTCAGACCCGCAGACATGCTAGTGAGACTATATTGATGATAGAATACAAATCTGGAACAAGTTCAAGTTCGGAAAGTCTCGGGGTAGCTGATCGCGGCTGTTGGAGAATTGGGGAGCCTCGGCTACTACTCGGTAGGTATGGAGAGGGTTTACAAAAAGGTTTATCCCTTGGGTTATTTTGGGGTAGAGGACGGGGACTAGGAAGTGATGGGCTGAGCGGATGGGAAGCTGATGGGAAGTTTGCCACCCGGGTTGAAGAAGTGAATGGATGGATGGATGGATGGCTGCGTTACTGGAGGGGATGGTCAAGAGGGGGATGACGGGTGAATGAAGTATTCAGGTAGTTACTAAGTTACTCTATATCAGTTCGTATCCATGCATATGAGGTAGCTGGAACGAAGCAAATATCCGTGATGAAAGTGATGATGTCTATCCACGGCAAATGCGTCACTGGATGCTCCAATACCGTAGTTCCGGATCTGGGTGCAACGGGCGTCTTGTGATTGAAGCCCCCCAGATGACAAATTTGGCCGTGTCTCTCCCTCGGCACAAAACGCATCAGCTCTGTCCAATTCTTCGCACGGAGAAAGCTTGCCTTTTACATACCTATAGATGTACAAAGTTGCCGTGGCTATCGATAAAAGCTTCCCGCATGGGATCCAAAGCGGCGTCTCTCCTTGTTGCAAGGGCGTCCGGCCGGGCCTTGTACTCGGTACCTGTCGATGGTTACCCCGCGGCGTCTCTCCCCCCGAGTGACAAGCTGCCTCCAGCACGCAAAATTGGCGGGCTTCGGCGGGTTGCGGCGTGTGAGCACATGCTTTAGCGCCCGAGGCTTTGCCCCCGCCCTCGAGGTACCCGGTACAAGGCCCATTCCGTCCACCCGAGGCCCAGCCAGACCGACAGGTGCCGAAGGTGCCCCCAGAAACCGGCTGACGGTGCAAAAGGGTGAATGGAGCCCAACGAGAGATGGGCAAACGGGGGCCTTGATTGTTGTTTGCTTAGTAGGAGGTGCTCCCCTAAATGGATCCTAGTTCGATAGTCTGTAGTGCCGATGCAAGTTGGTTTGATAGAGGGAGCGGAGGCTAATCTTTCTGCCGACATGGCGGACGCGGGTGCGTCATACCCTCTCATACACGGGGCATTTGACAGAAACCTTTTTTTCGATAAAAGCTATATCAGCCATGGTTTCGCCGTGTTTCTTATCCTGATTCTTCATTTGTTTTCTTATCATCCATACAATTCCCTTTTCGCGGCGTGTGAATCCCCAATCACCATCACTCACAGACCAGAGCATCTTTGAATTTCCCTTGTAAGCTACCTAGCTACCCCATCCCATTACAGGCTGTCCAACCCCCAACTCCGGAAAGCTTGAAGCTTGCCGCGAACAACCGTCACTGACACGTGAAAGTTTGCCCATCTTATGCATTAAACCCATTGCCCGCCATTGAAACTCATTCTTAACTTTCTCCCCCCCCCTCTGAGCTCATCCTTAAGCAAAGCATCTTTTCTCTCATCATCATCTCAATCAACACCCTTTTGGCATCCTCCTCGCGCCAATCTCATCCATATCAATACCTCACCAATCCAACCCGGCATCTCCAATCTCCCACAATCTTCACACAATGGCTTCCACAGAAACTATCCTCCAGGGAGTCACCCTCCTCGGCAAGATTGACGACTCTCAGCGCAAGATCCTCACACCCCCTGCCCTGGCCTTCCTTGCTCTCCTACATCGCTCCTTCAACGCCACCCGCAAGAACCTGCTTGAGCGCCGAAAGATCCGCCAGGCCGAGCTGGATCGCGGCGTTCTTCCTGATTTCCTGCCCGAGACCAAGCACATCCGCGAGAATGCCACGTGGAAGGGAGCAGCGCCCGCGCCTGGTCTGGTTGACCGACGCGTTGAGATCACGGGCCCGACCGACCGAAAGATGGTCGTCAATGCTCTCAACTCTGATGTCTGGACGTATATGGCTGATTTTGAAGGTGAGATGCTTCCTCCAGAGGTAATTGAGTGACGCCAATTGCTAATGTTGATGGGCAAAACTCCAGACTCCAGTGCCCCTACATGGGACAACATGATCAACGGCCAGGTCAACCTGTACGACGCCGTTCGTCGTCAGGTTGATTTCAAGCAGGGCGCCAAGGAATACAAGCTCCGAACTGACCGCAGGCTCCCTACCCTGATTGTCCGTCCCCGAGGCTGGCACCTTGAAGAGAAGCACTTCCTTGTTGATGGCGAGCCCATCTCCGGCAGTCTCTTCGACTTTGGCCTGTACTTCTTCCACAACGCTGTTGAGGCGCAGAAGCAGGGCTTCGGACCGTACTTTTACCTACCCAAGATGGAGAGCCACCTCGAGGCTCGTCTGTGGAACGACGCCTTCAACCTGGCCCAGGATTACATTGCCATTCCTCGCGGCACCATCCGAGGCACTGTCTTGATCGAGACCATCCTCGCCGCTTTTGAGATGGACGAGATCATCTATGAGCTTCGTGAGCACAGTTCAGGTCTCAACTGTGGTCGCTGGGACTACATCTTCAGCACCATCAAGAAGTTCCGCAACAACCCCAACTTTGTTCTCCCCGACCGATCTGCCGTCACCATGACGGTGCCCTTCATGGATGCCTACGTCAAGCTCCTCATCCAGACCTGCCACAAGCGTGGTGTCCACGCCATGGGCGGCATGGCCGCCCAGATCCCCATCAAGGACGACAAGGAGGCGAATGACAAGGCCATGGAGAACGTCCGCGCCGATAAGCTGCGCGAGGTTCGTGCCGGCCATGACGGCACATGGGTTGCCCACCCCGCTCTCGCCAGCATCGCCACCGAAATTTTCAACAAGTACATGCCTACCCCTAACCAGCTGTTTGTCCGCCGCGAGGACGTCAACATCAGCCAGAACGACTTGCTGAACATGAACGTTCCCGGAAGCGTTACCGAGGAGGGCATCAAGAAGAACCTCAACATTGGTCTGGGCTACATGGAGGCCTGGATCCGAGGAGTCGGCTGTGTCCCCATCAACTACCTCATGTAAGTCATATACAAGCCCGCGTCATACCAGTCCAGGAACATGATTGCTAATAGTTCAAAACAGGGAGGATGCCGCAACCGCCGAAGTCTCCCGCAGCCAGCTCTGGCAATGGGTCAAGCACGGCGTCTCAACCGCCGAGGGCAAGCGTGTCGACAAGGCCTACGCCCTCAAGCTCCTCAAGGAGTGCACCGAGGGCCTTGCCGCAAAGGCTCCTCAGGGCAACAAGTTCCATCTCGCTGCTCAGTACTTTTCTGGACAAGTCACTGGTGAAGATTATGCCGATTTCCTGACAACGTGAGTTTCCTTGATGATTCTTGATGAATGTTGTTCTTTGGTGACTGACTTTTGGGATAGACTTCTTTATGATGAGATTACAAAGCCTGGATCCCCTTCGCCAGCATCTAAGCTGTAATATGTTATGTTGGGTGGGACATGTTTTATTAAGTGTAACGATAGTATGAAATAAGTTTAATCAAAAGCGTTTATTTGTTCAAATTATATCCAAATCGCCACCACAATCCTTTTTCAGTGCCCTCTCACTTATTCTCTCCGTCTCCCTCAGTATGTCTTTCCGTCCTAACCCCGTATCTCTGATACCGCTCCGGTTCGCCATCACTTATCTCCTCCACCAGAGGCGATGCCGTAAAGCCACCGCGTAGACGAGGTGAACTAGGTCCAAGTCTCTCCCTCACAAAGGTCTCACTCGTAGTAGTAGTGACTGTCCTGGTTTGAGTATGGTGTACGGTGCGTTCTATCGTCTCATACGTAAGCCCACTGACATCAGGGATGTATTGTCGGTATTGTCGGTATTGGGATGAGGTTCGGTTATCCGTGAAACTGGTATTGTCTTTATCCAATTCCTCATCCTCGTCTCTGCGAGATTCTCGGTGATGGTCGCTTTTGCCGTAATTTTTCTTGGGACGCGTATGACTATCATAGTCATCGTGGCCCTTTTTATCGTTGCTGTCGTGGCTTTTGTTATCATTACCGTCGTGACCTTTAGGATTATTGCCGTCGTGGCCATTGTTGTTGTGGCCTTTGTTATCTCTGCCGTCGGGGCTGTTATTTTCATTGCTGTCATAGACTTTATTATCGCTGTCGTCGCGGCCTTTATTATCGTTGCTATCATGGCCTTTGTTATGGCTCGTGGCTTTAATAGTATTACCATCATGGCCTTTAGTATTGTTGGTATCATGGCCTTTATCATCGTTACTATCGTGGCCGTTTTCATCATAGTCATCGTGGTCGCTATCATTCTTGCCGTCGTAGCTTTTATTATCGTTGCTATCGTGGCCGTCATTATTATTACCGACGTGGTCATTATTATCGTTGCCGCCGTAGGCACTATTATTGTTGCTATCGTGACCTTTAGAATCGTTGCCATCGTTGTCGCCATTATTATCACCATCGTGGTCGTTATTCCCGCTGCTATTGTGGCTGTTATTATCGTGGCTATCGTGGCCTTGATTATGATAGTCATCGTGGGTATCGTTATCATTGCCATCGTGGTCATCATCATCACTGCTATCGTGGCTATCGTGGCCTTGATTATGATAGTCATCATGGCCGTCGTGATTGTTGCTATCGTGGCCGTCACTATCGTTGCCATTGTAGCCATCGTATACTTCATTATCGTTGCCGTCATGGCCTTCATTATCATCGTTATCGTGTCTATCATGATCGTGTCCGTCGTGTCCGTCATCGTTACCATCAAATACTGTTTGAGGTAACACGAAAAGAGCGACATGTTCGAGATGATCGCCAACGTGTGATTGATAGCTTTCACCAGATTGAATCTGGTGAACCCAGCAGAGAGGACAAATGCCAACCATTTTGGAATCGTCTGGAGAGCTGCACATATTCACGACCGCCTGTAAATCAATGGACTCGAAGCTTTGCTTATGTTCTCTGTTGAGATGTGCCTTGAAGATTTCCTGAGCATCAAATGACTTGGGGCAGCCAAACGGGCAAGACCACGAGACCCAATGTTCTCGTTCCATATGTGCCGCCCAATCCCTTCGGCGTTGATAAAGCTGATTTGGGGACGAGCAGTTGTCAAATAAGCAGACATACGGCTGAAGGTCTCCAAACACGTGCTTCCTAAAAGTACACGGGATTAGTTAATACTGATGAATTGAGGAGAGATATTGTAGAGCTTCATTGAACACAAAAAAACGTACTTCCAGGACTTTCTATCTTCAATCATTATTGTTGCGCGGCAGTATGGGCACTGAAATGGCACCTTGATATGCTCCTCTGGTATATCAGGGACTTGTAGCTCATCGGTGGCAGCATCCGAGCTCGCATACGACGTTTCAGAAATTTCAGACATTTTGTCGCAGATTTTGTCTAATTCAGTAAATGATTCTGCGTTTTCCATGTTCTTGGACATTTCCGAATTAGAAGACGTAGCCATGGTTGCGCCAACACTGAGCTCTTCTCTGTATTTCAAGTATTGACGTCGGCGAGACAAGGCTATTCCTAGTCTATCAGCAATATTACCGTCAAGTTTGCTGAACGTTTGGCGTATATATTTCATATCGCACTCTTTGAAGGTGGAAAAAATATCTGCCCCGGCCTTGGAGAGGAATTGGTCGTGAGGTGCTGGATTCCGGATTGTGCCGGACAATCTCAGCAAGCAATCAATAATTTGTCCGATATTTTCAAGAGTCACCATTGCATCGGATTCTTTATCTGACGCAAAGTATGAAGTCAAGTCTTTATCCGTATCGTCCAAATCATCCGTTGCCATCTTGTCGTCGCCATCTGTAGTGTATGCCTGAATTCCTACGTAAAGTAAGCTTCAATGAAAATGGCACAGCAAGGAGGTATCAATTTACCTTCATCGATCGAAGAAACAAGTTCTTGTAATAGGGAAATTACGTGATTGCGCACAAAGGACGTGTCGCGAAGACGATATTCCAGCGAACGGTCTCCAAAGGGCCGATGTGCTCCCAAGCTACCTGCCCATAGTTTAAACCTGGCCAGGTGTGAACGAACTTTTGTGAGTTCATCCTGACTGGAAACTGCCAAGTTATCCAGTGTTTTGAATAGAGTAAGACTGTGATTGACGAGCGGTGCAATTTGAGGCTCCATTTGGGCCATGTGCTTCTCGAAATTTTAACTGTAATGAGAAATGGAGGATGAATGAGCTCGTGGATGTTCCCCTCCCGTCTATAGTTTTGAGTAATATGAGGCTCTGAATAGGCTGTCGTCGTTCATTGGTTCACGTATGCATTGGGTACAAATGACAGCGCATTGGGTATAAACGAGAGCCTCGTCGGGTGCGACTTGGATATGTACATGTCTTCTTGCCACTGCGGGGCTTATCGCAGAGCCTTGCTTCATCCCCGAGGCTGGCAGCAGTGAACTGTTTATATCACTGCGATGAACAATAATTCTACGCAGCTCTAAGCTATACAAACCAGCATCATGTCCGGCTTAGAGGTTCTAGGCGCCATCACGGGGGTATTGGGCATTCTACCTATGGCTGTTGACACAGCTCAATGGTACAAAACAACTCTCTCGTCGATACGATATGCCGCGCGGGATCTAAAACGCCTCATTGAAGAACTGGAGACGGAAAAAGTCCGCCTACAAACCACTTGTGAAGTGCTCCTGGATGGGATCTCTCCGCTTGCTATGATAGACGGCATGGCTAAAGATTCTTTTCTCGCCTTTTGGAAGAAGCACAACCACTTGCTGAACCTACGGCTCGGGGGATCGGAACAGAAGATCAAAGATCATATTTTAGGCATGCGCAAGGCTGCTAACGAGCTAGAAGCCAAACTGTGGATATATGGTGGTGGTAGCGTAAGTACACGTCAGGTTGAAGCTCACTTCCTTGGCTAACTCGATGTTTGCGATATTCGCTACATAGTCAAAACCAGCAGATAAGCGCTCCATCATCAGGGAACTTAAGAAAAACATGTCTTTCACGCTCAAGAAAAGAGATTATAACGACATCTTATCGAAGATCAAGGTCGGAAACTCGGCGCTTGAAGAACTTGCCCGTAATAATCGAAAACTCGAACCGAGCAGGCGAAAGCAGTCCCAGACCCGACTAATACATTTCGTGCGAGGACTTTCGAAGGATGTTTTCCAGGCCATTCAAACTTCGACAACCTGTGAATGCATTGCTTCTCATCGAGTGTGTCTCGAGCTCGTGAAAAGGGAGGCGGTCCTGACATCCGAGGACAAGAATGACGACGTCGCGCGAGACTGGAACTTCCACGTTGCCTTTGGTTTTGGCGACAACGCGGAAACCAATAGCACCGATCATCAGTCTATGTCCGCAAACGAGCAATTGATCAACCGTTGGAGTAATATCTACCTTCGGCTGGGCACTTTCGGGATCATCCAAACAACGGCTATCAAACCTGAACCCTTGCCGGCCCCTGAAGACCCGGAGCCGACAAAGAAGACTCTGTTGCAACGGTTTAAATTGCGGCGCCGCAGAGATAAAAATAGGCGTCCAAGCACAATTATTAGTGCGATGGAAGGAGCACGTTCATGTGCAATGGCAACGATGCCCATAATGGCTGCATCTTCTAAACCGGTTTCAAATCTATGCCACATGTTGAGCACTTATACTGAGCGACCGGACACGTATTGCCTCGGCTATGTAGCGAGTCATGATCGGAAGTTTGGAATACACCTCCCAAACTCACGTATGGACCGCTATACGGTATCAACACTTCGAGAAGTATTGGAAGGAAAGCGTCAGTTGAGTTATCCGGAGAAACTGAAAATTGCACACGCAATTGCTGTCAATACTCTCCATCTTTACAAGACTCCCTGGGTTGACGAATGCTTGACTCTCGATTCCGTCGTTTTCTTCTTACCCAACGATGATGGAGATGTCGATACCACACTTCTAGATCGACCATTTGTGGTCAAGAACTTTCCGACTCCGCCAAGCCAGCAGAGTAGAACACCGAGACGAATTGACGGCGCGGTTTTCTCGGTTGGGGCTCTACTCATCCAGTTGATGATTGGGAAGGCCGAAAACGCGCTGGAGATGACAGGACCAATGAATTTTGGCACGATTATCACAAAGCGGGACGAGGGTAGACAACTGTTCGATCGGCTTTTGGAAAGCAGTGGTTTCAACCTTAAACCTGCCATAGAATGGTGTTTCAACAGCATGTATCATCGGATGGGCGGCCTGCAGGATGAGCAGTACTGCCAGCGGTTTTTCGAGGAGGTGGTGTCGAGACTTGAAGAGGAGATTAAGTATTTTTCTGGGAATTAATTCTTTTACCTTTGTCAATGGGATCTGAGATGGCCTTGAACCTGCTCCTGCAGCATGCATAGACCAAAACACTCTTTATAATAACAACAACAATTGCAATGATGCCTGGCGCCAACGTCACAATGAATGTCACGATGTTGTAGTCATATTTTCCAAATCAAGTGCCAGCTCGAGTAAGAAGTCTTGCGTAGAGCCTCGTATGAACATATACTAGGACTCACATTCATTCCCATTGTTGAAGATTTCCTGAGCCGTACCTATTGAAGGTTTAGAAAGGATTGATGATTTGGCTCAGCTGAGCATAACTACCCTATATAAAGAAGGTTGATTTCCCTTTCCCATAAAGAGAAATGAAAGAAGTAGACAAGTTATTTGCCTTGGCGGTTCCTAGCTGCGCACATTGAATCAAACAAATTCCTTGGCCTTTTAGTTTAAAGGTGCACCTCCCAGTTGTCGAGAAACCAGATAACCAGGAGGCTTCATCAACGTTGCCAATACTGAAGTGGTACACAATTTATAATAACAAACGCCACGAGGCAAGTTGCACAAAATCTCTTAATCAATCGTGAAAACGATTATTTCAACAATCTACAGAAATCTCCGGCGTACTGCGTACCAGCAATTGAAGGCAGCGGGAGTAACATACAACGGTCCGCCCGTCCGATCCCGTACCGACAGTCCCGAACCCGATGTCGGACAGTGAGTCCGGCGTCCGGTCCGGAGCCCCCAGAGGAGGAGTTGAACTGCAGCTGAAAAATTCGATAAAATTCGACAGACATCCGGAGATGTGAAATTATGGCTTCGACTCCATTCACCAGGCCATCAGGCCGCCATTCTTCAATAACGGACAGTCGCTCAGACTAATGGATTGCACCGTCGAAGAGCAACTCGCGATATCCACTCGTCCAGCCGGCCAGGCGCCTTTTCGCCTTCTCCCCAGCCTTTGCCCCAGGGCGTCTTTGGTCCTGTTTAACTAATAAAGGGCGGAAAACCCGCCGCTCCAGCTATTGTCCGCCTAACCAACTGCCTCAGCTAGTACATTTCCGCGCTCGTTAGTCGCCATTCGTATTTGTGGTTCTGTTCTAGAATCAGGTACTCGTAGCAGTTAGTGAGAGGAGAAGAATAAAACGAGCTGTTTGTTCGTATCGGCTGAGGTTCAGCTCAGCTCAGCCGACCTTTCCCACTCGGTACTCTCACCAGACCCAGACCCGTCATTAACTCACGGACGTGCACCACCGAACAAACGGCTGAAGTCTCCAGTTTTCCATGCCGAGCCCATCAGACGGCACCAAGTTGGACCGACTGGGATTGTGTCTCTGAGCCATGCGCTGGTTGACTCCGTTACCTTGCTTGTTTGGGTAAGAAGCTGCTTGTAGACGTAGCCGAGGGGCGGCTAACTCGATAAAGCACCTTCATCCAGCCAAGAAAACGCCCAATACTCGTGGGTGCTGAAGAGTTGTTTGCCCTTGTTTGCTCAGGTGATTACGGGTAGGCAAAATGCACTCCCGCAGGACCATCTGGTATGCACAGCGCGAATTTGGCTGTTCTGAGACGAGCTTCGGGTGTGTCAAACCAACGCCAGATGAGCAGGGCTGCGGCCGCGTACTTCCGGTGGAGGAAGACTTGGACGCCATCCCGCTCGTTCCCCGGCTTCCCGGGTGTCGGCGCTTGCAAGCTCTGCTTACAACCTGGTTGACTGGTAGTTGGCCTTGTTTCTGGCACGGAGCAGTACCCACTGGCAGACGCAGGAAGCACTCCGTGCTGTAAGTTTCACCGGTAATAATGGGAGTCCTTCCGTCCATCCTGTCTTGAGAGACCTGCATGCTCCGTAACCATGCTTGAAGGCTTCTCTAGCGAACGCGTTTGTCCTTGCTTCATTTGTCCATCAGTCCGTAGCTGCTCGGGATCTGGCCCCAAAATCCTCCTCGTCGCCGAGCTCTCCCAAGCGCCGTGCGCTGCTGACACCGGTCGGTCCAGCCCTATCGCATTATTACTGGTATACGATCTTGTATCTTGGCAACGCTGGTCTGTCTTTGTCGGATCACTATCTTCCTTCAGGGGCCTGCCGCTGCTGAGCTCCGTTCACGCTAATGCCTCGCTGAAAAGGAGAGAGGGGCTAGAGGAATAGAGCATATTCCTGACGGCTCCTCCAGAGAAAACTAGAGGTCATCCTTGTCCTCCATATCCATACTCCCCTAGCTATCACTACCCTTGTCGTTTTCATGCTTTAGCGGGGTGGCTGCTGCGCGCCGGCGAGGAATAAAGGAAACAGGGGGTGAAAGGGGTACACACTCGCGCCAAGTACGAGGAGGACCAACACTCCACATGCACGTCGTACAGGCGGTGGTATTGTGCGAGGGGCACCAGGTACAGTATACTGCGAGTTCCGTATCACCTTGGCTGCATGTGATCGGTACGATAAAATGTGACGGTATGTTGCTCACGATGTCAGAGACCAATGCTGCCGTCTTGCCCGGTACATATCCTCGTTTTCTCATCTCGTAACCGAGCCTGAGCTTCCTAACAGCATCGCTGACGACTCTTTGCCCTTCCCGAGTATGGAGCACATCGTGGCGCTGGTAGCCTCAGATCCTCGCGTGGCATGGCCTACCCCCCGTCTTGGGTCTCTTAGTACGTGGGGATTCTGTACACCAGAAAGTTTCGTATCTGGGCGTCAGTTGTTCGTGTTCGCGCCACTATGCGAAGTCTACCTGTACTACCTTAATCAGCGTAAGCAACGTTATTGATGGTCCAAAGTCTACTCCCCAAGGTAGCCTTGATCCAGCATCGAATTGATGCGAGTCGACGTAAGACCTGCAGTCGTTTCCGGTGTGTGTGCTCTGCTAGTGTTGTTTAACATTATATCCAATCAATGTCCCGACAGTTTGGTACAGAGCCACGACAATCCTGTAGGGATTCCGCAGTGCTTACCTACGAAAGCTTGCTTTCATGATTCCCTCTTAGACCAAGCCCAAGACTTGTGCTGACGCTTGATTCCCAATAGAGCTTGGTGTGTGTATTCCTCTGCAAGGGCGACGTTATGTAGGCTGAGGAATAGTTGGTATTTTGAGCGTCAAATCGCGTCACAATGCATCAAACCATTCTTTGATCCCGCCAGAGCTGCTAGCTTGCATGGTAGATCTTACTTGTAGCCATGCCATACGTTGGTGAAATAGGTTCATTTAAAGCTGCAGCCGATGAATGCTCATTGTCAGCCAAATTAGTGCCAACTCATGATCCATCTCTCCTAACCTTTATACCATGCATATGTGCCAGCTTATTTTGGCGCCCATGATCTCTTTTCTTCTTCATCTTTGACTCCCCTTGGTAGTCTGGTGAGAGTTCCGGCTGTGTTGTCAGGTCAAACTTCGGAGGTAGTAAGCTAGATATTCGTTGGATCTGGCTTTGGGAATGCCCAATTATTACACTTGACTGATGACCTTGGGAGGGTACAGTATATGCTCCATGGATACTATCAAGTATGCGCATCAGCTAAAAAGGGCTGATTTATGCTTTTCAACATCGAGAAAGGCTTTGCGTTCATTCATTGTCACCGTTCTAACATGAATAGAATCGTGATCTTACCACACATTCACCACATTTTCGACACTGTGATAAATTAGTACAGCGCACAAAGAATGCGGATTCACAGAGCTCTGCTCTGTGTGAGCCCATAGCCATCATTTTGTTGCGCGACATGATATTATTGCATTGTTCCGAGTCAGTAGGCTAGGAGGAGTCAGTTCTCCGAGCGTTAATGGAACATATTTGCGGAAAGGACATTATGAATCGGCCTAGAATCAGCAATGACTTTCGTGTTTTGAAGGAATGGAAACAATTGAAGTAGCCTGACATGGAGGGACACCGGCCGGGCCATTCGGCGAAGGAGGTTGAGTTGGTGTCCCACTGCGGCCATATCCAATGCTGCTTGCGTATTTCTGCGAACGCGCCAATTTGCGTATCGTATTTGCCAGCTTTTCAGCAACGCCATAACATGTGTAGAAGCGGTAGAGATAGCCTGTCGAATGGAGGCTGAAGCGTCGGCCAAAGTTGTCCATCTGACCTTTATAAAAGTAACGTTTGGGGCAGCGGTTTCTCGGAAACCAAACTACGTTTCGTCATCGCGTAAGATCCGCCAGAGCCGCCAGAGAACCGGGCAGTATTTTGTGCTTTGTGTTTTAACACCGATTCCAAAAAGATTCCTACTAATCAATGTGTACGTTAGCAAGGTTCCATGATACGCGCGCGGCATACCGACTGGGCTATAGTCAATGGAGACGTACCTAGGTATCCGTTGCTGTTCAGATGCTACTGTAGTATTAGTAGATGTTGAAAAGAACTGGAATTCAAGCCCATTACTCTCTCGAAACTGATTTTTTTGGTTCCTTTGCAGCCGCATTCGTGTTGTGGTGAGGTTGTCAAAATTGGTTTGCCGTACCTTCCCATTCGACTTATCGGGTTATCTATAAAGTACCTGTATCAGTAGCTTCTTCTATCAAATCGATAGCAGCATTTTCTTCCACCAACTCCTCCAAAGCTATTTTAATATCCAACTTCCCCTCTACAGCATAAAAACACATGCATCCTCCCTCATTAATTGCAATGTTGGCACGCCTCAATTTACTTGTCATCTCCCACTTCGCAACTCATCTCTAAATGGCTTGCATATTTCATTATTATGACCTATCTTAAAACGAAATTGCATGGATCTTTCGATATTGGTGGATCGTCGTAGTGGCGCCTTCACAACCCCAGATGCTAGGAACGCCCTTCCGTCTTTCGCCTTGGCTTCTGACAGTGGCGTTGGGTTTCCGAAGCCTCTCAACACTAACGGAGGGGCCTGTTCAGGGTTCAGCACGGCAGGATGCAAACCACTCCACTCGGAATCATGGTGCCCGTGACAGACCGGGGAGAGATCCTTCTGCGATGCAGGCGCGTCCATCGACGGTGGTTTGGCCCAATCAACATACATACTTGGGACTCCGGAACGAGCTTCAGCATCCGAAATGCTACTCTACAGGTACAAGCAGGTATGCCATCAACCCTCAGCCAGAGTGGTCGTCCAACCACGCCAGTCCATCTTGACTGCTGACGAGGAAGTCGGAGCTAGCGATACTGACCCCTGCCCCATCCCTTGCAACCGCAACAACCTTGTTTAACGCCATGCAGAATGGGTGGAATTTGCGCCACGATGAGGTCCCGTCGACAGCCGAATCTCCATTGCAGACGGTGGCGATGAGAAAGGGTCTAAAGCTCCGCGCGGACGCAGTACTCCTTGGCTAAGATGCCTGGACCGTGATAGCTGCAGATAAGTCTTGCCGGAAGTACTGGGTAGTGGGGTTTATTGAACACTGGCTGGACAAGTCCGGCCCCAGCCTGCGTTACACTGTCTACTCTGTACGGACAACCATTGTCAAACGGATGGATACTGGAAGGTCATTGCCGATGGAGGATGCCCTGTATTGTCATGTTCCGACAGAGCCGAACTCCGAGAGAAATTTCCAGCCGACCATCACGCGTGCCCGTATTTGCACGGCTTCAGCTCTTTTTCGCGCTATTGTGGACTCGTCTATTCTCTCAGCAAAACTTCGCCATCCACCAGCGTTAAACCTCATTGGTGTCTAGGCACACACCTATCAGAAGGTTAGCCTTCTGAGAAGAATGGGGAAAGCTGCATTGTGACAAACAGTCTGAAGGGAAATATGGCGCACAAGAGCTTGACTTTTGCTTCGAGTCATATGGTTACAAAGCAGTCGTCCACAAGTTGGATAATCAACTGTATTGTTTTGGAATCATAAGCGGCCTCATCAATAAGGGCCATGACATCGTCTTCTTCCAGAGATTGGAGGCGGGTGAAGCCAGAACCAGTCAAGAGCTTCGCCTCTCCACAAGGTTTTCTGAGTGAGGAATACAATCTACAGGCTCGATTACTGTCAGCAGGAAACGCTTCAAACTTGCTCTCGAGTACTCCGTATTGAATGAGAACTCCGATGTGTGTTTCAACAGCTTAGCTGGATAGTGCGCGAGTCATTCATGTTCGACATCCGCCTTGGTGTGAAGTCCCAGGGAGCCAATCAACATGGGCAACGCAAAACTGCCTGGAGAATGCCAACTACGAGAGGATCGCGTAGACAAAGGACGTCTCCAGTATATCACCCTAATCTATCCGCGGATGTTGGATGAGGCATCGTGTGTGTGCGACTACTACGGAGTACCCAGGCGCCAATTTAGAGGCGCCGGCAGCCGACAAGCACACGCGGAGGTGGGGATGCGGCGCAAGGTGGTGATTCCTGAAATATGGAACGGTGGTGACCTGGTGCATTGAACTCGCGGAGCATTTGCCTGGCGAAGCCTCCACTTTGGGTTCTCGCTAACAGCACACGATGTTTTGAGTTATGTCAGCGTGGTGTCCCGGATGGATGTCGTCTCATCACGAGCAGTACAAGTAATCTGTACCCGAAATGGTCTTACCGAAATGTTGGTGCGTGTTGGAAGTAGGGAGCGAAAGAGCCTTCGAACCACTGGCATGACATGAAAGCACTATTGAATGATAATACTCCATACTCTATACGGAGTACAAAGGCAAAGGTCAGGGCAAGTGGGAAGACGTGGAGATGGTTGTCAAGGACTGACTGGGGCGGTCCATGGAGCAGATCATTCTGGGCCATGCTAATTGGGCGCATGGCCTCGATAGCTGAATGCGCTAACTCGGATGTCTGGCAGGGATGTCGAGCCTCCGCAGACGGCAATGAAAAGGGTTTTGACAAAGCATGGACAACCTTTGATGAAACCTGACAGAGGGCCGAGCAGAGAAGAAGGGGGGGAGCATTACTCCATACAACACTTTAGAGATACAGCCATGTCGTCGGATCTCAGACCATGAACTGATCAACAAGCCATACTTGTTCATGCCTGTACCGACGCCCAAACGCCAAGCCAAGGACATGCGGCACAGAAGGCTGGTGTCTGAAAGAGCACCACCCCAGACGCTGGTCGGCATGGCTGAGCCTTTTCGTGATGGCTGCGGCTGGCGCTGGGAATCAGGCCCGGGTTGCCACGGGGCCATGGACCGGGGGAGTGGGGTCTGAGAGGGCGAGGGGTGGACGGATTGTCAGCCCGTGCGCGCGCGCTCTCAAACCAGCGTGCAGACTCTTCCGTGGGCACCAGAAATCAAATCTGTCAAGATCTCACCTTTGCTTATTCCCTGGCTTGCTTTGATACGTTCCAGGCGAGAGGACGTAAGCAATGGAGTCAGGCTAAACTTTTATGTCCGAATAGTCTGCACCAAGTATAAGTAAGTAATCCCAACAGAGTTCAGGTACTGCCACTGCGGTGGTGCTTCATACTCATACAAAGGGTTCTGACAATGGGGACATGGGCCCGGTGGCCCCGGCAAAGGAGAAGAGTCTTTTGTTAGTGGCAGTCATTTGTCTGCCCGCACCACCACCAGCACATGACGTGATACTCACAGCGCCTGGAATAGCCATGGGCATGGGGGGCACGTCCTGCTGGCAGCTACTGGGCTGGCATCAATGTCTACCCAACAAGAATCTTCAACCATCTGAACGGTGGTGGGGACCCCTAACAATGTCCCAAGTTCACACGGGTTAGCTAATGCGCGGCCACTGCACTCTCGAATTCTTGTTAGCTGGCTTGATAGCGAGTGTTGGGGGCAAGGAAGAGGATTCAGCTTTCGTACCGGGTTCGATACTGGACGTCTACGCGCTCACTTCATGCGCGGAATGGACGGGTCTGCTCGCCACAGAGGACGCGGTTATATCGATACGCCCAAAGATAGAGAGGGCTCATTTAGCGAACGGTATGGCTAAAGGGAAACGGGTCCGCTAAGCGCAACTGATGCAGAGCAGGAACAGATCCTAGTTTGGAGTGTGGGTACGTGGCGGCGTCTGCCTCCTTGTAGTGAATAACGGGAACAGGGAGGTGAGTTGCTGCTCTGCTCTGCCATGTACTCACTTCAAGTACATCCGTGGAGGCGCTGTCCACGATCTAGGCGTCTATGTAAGTGAGAACAATCTACGATCAAAGTACTCCATACGGCAGTAGCACTACCGGCTACTCTGCCTCGATACAGGAATGACTCGCCACGGCGTTCCAGGACAACCAATGTAATGTTTTTGAGCATCGAATCTGGCAGGTGGTCGACCGGGGCCGACATTTGGCTGCAACGACCACAGCTGCAGAAGCTGATTATGGAGTTGGTTAGCAGGCCAGGCTGTCAAGCAAGAAGCGTCGCACAACAGGGGGATTCCATCGATTGGGGCCGCAGCACAGGATGTCGGCGAACGAGTTGGCTGCTCCGTACCGTATGGGTTAATGCAGGAGGCAATTGTCCCCGTTTTTGTGTGATTGCAAGTCGCCCGTTTGGGTGTGAGGAATTCCACTCCTGCAGGTGTCCGGTGTTTGTCATACAGAGCACACTTCGAGTTCAGCTCCATCAAAGGCATCTACCCATGACTCGATGAGGAAAGAAAAAGAGACACAAGGCCTCGCCGGTAAGCTTGTGCGGCTAGTACATCACCTGAAATCTAAAAAGACGTGCTAAAATTCCGAAGAAGCATACTCGTACCTCGTACCAGCCAGCCGATTTGTCTGCACCAGCACCCGTGAGGCCTTTTTAGGGGTCCCCTACCCCATGCTTTGGCTTTTCAGCTCCCCATTCAAACAGATGTAAGAAAAGGTGCGGCTTGCAGTCAGACCTTGTTCGCGGCATGCCATGATGGAGCATCTCATCAATCTACTGCCACTACTGCCTACTACTACTACTGCGCTATGCTTGTACATTGACGCTCAAGTGAGGGTCTGTCTTGTCCTCTCACATGTGCTCGTACTTGTACCAAGGGAATAATATGGAGTAGTTGGACAGGTACAGTATGGCAGTACAGTCAGTACCTACCTCTCTACTCTATTACCTTGGCACTCAGCAATGCCCAGAACAAGCTTCAATTGTGGGCTCGAGAGTTCTAGACCATCTACTAAAGCTGCTTAGAGTTCTCCAACTGGTCATCGATTTAGTTTCATCAACGCGGACACGTCTTTCCAGTTAATGACATTCCACCAAAGAGTGCGGGCATGCGTATCAAGGAAGCGGTCATCTGTCTCTGCCGCATGACGCAAAAACGCATGGTAATCTGGCGACGCAATATGCGGATGCATGTGTGAGTGAGCAACAAAGGAGGAGACAGAGGGAAGACAATGCCACGGCCAAGTATTACATACAAGCAAGTACGAGTACTCGTACCGCAGTACGGGAGTCATGGGAGCTAGGACCAGGTACTCCGAACCGGGGGGAGGCGAAAACGGGAGATGCATAAAAATCGGAGCATTTACCTGGCCTCGGAGTAGGGGGTGCTTGTGTGAGCAGGCATTAGCATTAGGCTTGGGACTGAATACCTGACCATGTAGGTATTGTTCTGTTCCCATCCCAGAGCCGCAAAGGGTATGGAGTGCGTCTGCGCTTCTGGCCTGGTTGACCTTTGTGCTAGCTGAAGCATGCCTTTTCCTTTCCTGATTTGTCTTGTCTCTCACATCACTCGCGTTGTGTTCCCAAGGGATGGGGATATACAGGTAGAACAATACTGCCATGAATCACGATCGACCGGGCAGCTAAAAGGGAGGGGGGTATGACTTGGGACACATCCTTATCAGACTTGCAGGTACGGAGGCGCATCATGCATATGCATGTACGCAGGCTGGAGAAACTTCCCCTTGGCGCTTTGAGGGAACATGAAAGGAGGGGGGGGGGGGGGGGGGGGGGGGGG